>NW_022111373.1:148088202-148089701 GCF_000313985.2 Echinops telfairi
TATGGGTTAATGTTGGACTTGTGGGTTTGGGCAGCATTGGGTTGGGATGTTTTTGTGATGCACATTTTCTTTACATGAAACTCTCTCTTCTACATGGTCGCTGTGGATTTGTTTCTCCAAAGTACCCAGACTAATACAGAGGGTGACGAGATAAATGGCTTTCCAAGGCTGGTCCCCTTCTCTCTTTGTTCCTGGTGATCAGATTAGACTACTGCTTGAGCTAGTTCTTGCCTCAACCATGTGCTGTACTACCTGTGGGCCATGCCAACCTGTGGATAGTGTCACTCCTTGGAGACCTGCTTCGCCATGCTGGTGGTGGATTGTGTCAATGTGGTACATCACTGGAGCTCGAGAACCTATGGGGGCCTGCTTCACTACGGCCCCTCGCTATTGACAGTTGTTGGCCCATCCTACTGCAGAACCTTCAGTATATTAACTGTCCCACGAAAGCGAGTTTAATCGAGCCCCATGTACTGCTGTGTGGACTAATTAGCTGTTATATTCCATCTCACTATATAAACCTATACTTTTATTTATGTATATAATATATGTATACATATAATCATAAGTGTCCTGGTTTTGTTTCTCTAGAGAACCCTGCCTAACGCATTGTGTCAGAGGTAGGATTAAGTGACAAGGATTAAACCATTCAAGTCAGTTTTATCAAGATAACTCAGAATTTTGCTGAGAACTCTGCTTCACAAAATAGAATGACCTTCTCCAAGGACTGATCCCTTCTATCACATGCATAAAGCATTTGAGAGGATTCTGACCATCTCCAGTTAGAGAAGCCTTCTGGCTGTGTTTCTATAAGATACATGTGCTTGTTCCTTAGATTCCAGTATTGGAATCTGACCTGATAAAAGAACAAACCAATCTGTCTTGGAAGAAGTACAACCAGAGTGCTCCTTAGAGTGAAGGGTGGCAAGACTTCCTCTTACATATTGTGGACATATTATCAGGAGAGACCAGTCCCTGGAGAGGGACGTCAGGCTTGATGTCCTAGTGGAGGGCAGTGAGAAGGCGGAAGGCCCTCAAGAAGAAGGGTTGACATTGTGGCTGCAGCACTGGGGTCAAGCATCGGAACAATGACAAAAATGGCACAGCACCCGGTAGTGTTTTGTTCTGTCATGCATCGGGTTACTGCGGGTCAGAACTGACTCAGTGGCCCCCAACAACAACAACAGCCTGGACAAATTATAGAACAGCACAGGAGAGAGGTCTGCCGGGACAGCCCCAATCCCAACTACGTGGACAACCCCCCCTTCCCCCAGAGCCCAGAGGAATTCACTTCAGAGGACAGCACTGAAGTAAGGGGGAGGGACATGTCTGATCAGAGCACACAGGAACAAATGAAGGAGGAGGGAGAGAGAGTGGAGCCATCCTGGCCCACCAAGCCCTGAGGACGCTATTCCTGCTCAGAGGAGCCAAAGCACAGTAAGGACCATAGGGCCAGCCCCACTATGAGACACGATATCCCTCACTGACCCATAGTGCTA
>NW_022111373.1:148090426-148091474 GCF_000313985.2 Echinops telfairi
GTAAAAGGAAATAGAGGAAAGAAGTAGGAGGCAAAGAGCATTTATAGAGGTCTAAATACAGGCATGTACATATGTAAATATATTTATAAATGACGATGGGGAAATAGATCTACGTACATATATTCATAGGTTTAATATTAAGGTAACAGATGCACATTGGGCCTCTACTCAAGTACTCCCTCAATGCAAGAACACTTTGTTCTATTAAACTGGCATTCCATGATGCTCATCCTCCCTACACGATCACTGAAGACAAAGTGGGTGCAAAAAAATATGGTGAAGAAAGCTGATGGTACCCAGCTATCAAAAGACATAGCATCTGGGGTCTTAAAGGCTTGAAGATACACAAGCTGCTAACTAACTGAGAAGCAACAAAACCTACATGGAAGAAGCACATCAGTCTGTGTGACCATGAGGTGTCAATAGGATCAGGTATCAGGCACCAAAGACCCAGAACAAAAAATCATATCATGGTGACTGAGGGGGAGTATGGAGTGGGGACCCAAAGTCTATTTGTAGGCAATTGGACATCCCTTTACAGAAGGGTCACAGGGAGGAGATGAGCCAGCAGGGTTCAGTATAGCACTGATGAAACATACAACTTTCCTCTAGTTCTTTAATGCTTCCTCCCCCGCTATCATGACCCCAAATCTACCTTACAAACCAGGCTAGACCAGAGGATGTACACAGGTACAGATAAGAGCTGGAAACACAGGGAATCTAGGACAGATAACCCCCTCAGGACTAATAATGACAGTAGAGATACCAGGAGGGGAAGTGGAAGATTGGGGAGAAAGGGGCAACCGATCACAACGAACTACATATAACCCTCCTCCCTGGGGGACAGACAACAAAAAGTGGGTGAAGGGAGGCATCAAACAGTGTAAGACATGAAAAAATAATAATAATTTATAAATTATCCAGGGTTCCTGAGGGAGGGAGGTTGGGGGAGGCAGGGGGGAAATGAGAAGCTGATACCAAGGGCTCAAGTAGAAAGCAAATGTTTTGAGAATGATGATGGCAACAAATGTACAAATGTGCTTGACAC
>NW_022111373.1:148091574-148132172 GCF_000313985.2 Echinops telfairi
TGGCAACAAATGTACAAATGTGCTTGACACAATGGATGGATGGATGGATTGTGATAAGAGTTGTATGAGCCCCCAATAAAATAATTTTTAAAAAAGAACAGCACAATGGTGGGAGCATTAATTCAATAGAGAACTGTCAGCAATATTTTGAAGAATGAGAATTCCAGAACACTTAATTATGCTCCATGGAGAACCTGTAGATAGACCAAGAGACAGTTATTTGAATGTAACACGGGAATACAGTGTGGTTTTAAATCAGGAAACATGTGTGTCAGAGTTTGTCCTTTCACCATGTTATTCAGACTGCATGCTGAGCATTATCAGAGAAGCTGGACTATATAAAGAAGAACATGGTATCAGATTTTGAGGATGACTAATTAAGAGCTTGCAATATACAAATGAAAACAACCTTGCTTGTTGAAATTTAAGGGCACTTGAAGTACTTACTGATGAAAATCAAACACAGCCTTCAGTGTGGATTACAGCTCAACAGGAAAGCAAACATTCTCGTAACTGGGTCAATACGCAACATCATGATAAACAGAGAAAAGATTGATGTTGTCAACGATATCATTTTACGTGGATCCACAACCAATACACATGTAAACAACAGCCAAGAAAGTAAACAACGTATTTTGTTGGACAAATCTGCTGCACAAGATTCTTTAAACTATTAGAAAGCAAATATATTACTTTGAGCATTAAGGTGCACATAACCCAATCCTTGGTCTAGTCAATCACATTATATGCATCAAAAACTTTCACAATGCATAAGTAAAGCAGAAGACAATCAATGCCTTTGAATTGTGGTGTTGGTGAAGAACGTTGAATATACCGTAAACTTCAGCAGAATGGATGAATCGTTCTTGGAAGAAGGACAACTTGAATGCTTCTTAGAAGCCAGTCTAGTGAGACATCCTCTCAAGTACTTTAAATATGCTGTTCACAAGGACCCGTCCTGGTTATCATGCTTGCTAAAATAAAGAATCAGTGAGGACTAGGGAAATGCTCCATGAGGTAAGACAGACGGACACACTGACGATGGGCCCAGACGTAGCAATGATGGTGAGGCCACGGCAGTGCTGCCTTCTGCTGTGCGTTGGGTCCCTCTGAGTCGGGACTGATTGAATGCGCCCGATGTCATGAGCCACGCGATCAATAATTACTTAACGCTCTTAGACATTTTCGAATGCTTGGTTTATTCACTGCAAACACACATCAAACAATCTAAAATATTATTCAAACTGTTAAGGGCAAACAACTATAAGTATAAGGGCAGAGTAACAACTATGAGCATAAAGGCATTATAATAACACTTCTCACACATTTCATATTAGCACCATAGTCCCAATCAGCATTGCCTCATCGGTGTACTCACCCCAGGTAGAGTTGGAGAGAGCAGGAGTTGATGTCTCCTTGGTTCCTAGCTCTCTGAAGGTCAGTGTCTCTACCTGGGTTTAAATGGACATTTTGGCCAGTTCTTTGACGTTCTCACTGTCCCAGTCAAGTCTTATCGGGTTTCTCCAGGCTTTAGGTGGCTTGGCTAGCTTTTGGGCTTCGGTCGGGTCTCAGCTCGGTCTTACCAGGTCTCTCCAGGCTTTTAGAGGACACGGCTAGCTTTTGGGCGTCGGTCAGGTTTCAGCTCAGTCTTATCAGGGGTCTCACATTTTTGTGGTGGCTCCTTTGATGTAAGTGTTGGCCTGGGTCCCAATATTAAATTTTATATGTGTATATATATATATATATATTTTAAGTGGAGTTTCTTGTGCTTATTTATTTGATATGGTTCCACATTTTACAAAGTAGTTCAATGTCTTGTAAGGTAGTTCAACGTCTTGCAAGGAAGTTCAACGTCTTGCAAGGAAGTTCAACGTCTTGCAAGGAAGTTTATGGTGCTCTCATCACCCGATGACAGGAGCATCGCTGCAACAAGCCGAGGGAGATACGAGAGAGATGCTTGCTCTCTCAGTGTCTGTCTCTCACCAGGACAGAAGGCACTGCCTTCTGATGAGGAGAGCCTGCACCGTCACCTGTTACCGGAAGCCAGCAGTGTGCCAGAGGTCTGTGTGGGAAGCTGAACAGACTCGCCGCCGACAAGTCAGTGCTGAATCTAGTGACCTTATAAGACAGAATAGAATTGCCTGTGGGTTTCCAAGGTTGCAACACGCTTCATGCCTCATCTTTCTCCCTAAGAGCAGTGGGTGGTCTCAAACTACTAACCTTGTGGTTAGTTAACAGCCCAACCTACTATACCACCTGGGCTCCAAAAGCTGGATTAGTGTCTAGGGCATGGAGCCCCATTGGGATAATTCATTCCAGCCGATTGATGCAAACGACCTCAGCTTCAGTTTTACAATTTTGAATTCTCTAATCCATTTGTTGTTTTGGAATGTCATCGGCTCGAATCTGACTCACAGCAATCCTATGTGCAGAAGAATGGCACACCGCATGGTTCTGCATGACCCTCACAGTCATTGCCATGTTGTATTGTTGAAGCCTCTGTGTAAATCCTTTTTGCCGACCCTCTACTTTACCAAATATGATAACCTTCTCCGGAGACCGTCCCCTCCTAAGTGCAGAGACTAAGTCTCACCGCTCTAGCTTCTGGCTGTACTTTTTCAAGACAGACTTGTTGTTGTTCTTCTGGCAGTCCATGTTATATTCATCATCTGTCAGCACAGCATGACGTGGAGACATCAGCTCACCTTCAGTATTCCGTATTCATTGTCTAGCTTTGACTTGCAGATGAGGCCCTTGAAAATATCATGCTTGGGGCGGCATAACTTCATCCTCAGAGTGAACTCTTTATTTTAAAGAATTCTTTTTCAGCATATTTGTCCAATGAAATACATCATTTGATTTCTTGATGGTATTGATTGTGGAGCCAAGTAAAATGAAATCCTTGACAACTTGATTGGGTTTTTCCATTTATTACGATATTGCTTATTGACACAGTTGTGAGGGTTTCCGTTTCCTTTACATTGAGGTGTAATCCACACTGAAGGCTATTGACCTTAACCTTCCTCGAGACTTGCTTTAAATCCCCTTCACTCTCAGCCATCAAGGCTTTGTCATCTATAGATCACAGGTTCTGGATGGCACCTCCTTCAGTCCTGACGTCATGGTCTTCTTCACAGAACCCAGCTTCTTGAATTAGTTGCTTAGCATGCAGATGGACTAAGTATGATCCAAGTATGCTGTACCAATACACACCTTTCCAGGCAGTATGTTCAAAATAGTGTTCTGGTCAAGGGAGTGACCCGTGGTCTGTGTAGAGATTCCACATGAGTCCAGTGAAATGCCTTGGAATTCCCATCCCTTTGCATTGTATCCATAAATGTTTTAGGAGGCACGCAGTTGAATTTCTGTGTGCAGTCAATAAAATGCTACTGGACACTTGCCAAGCACTTCGCTTTCAGCTAGATCTATCCGATATTAATAGCATCCCTCATCTGCATCCTCTTCTGAATCAGTCTGTAATTTCCAGAAGTTCACTGTTGAAGTACTATTTCAACCAATTTAAAACTATATCCAGAAAAAACTATGTTTCTTGCTTGTGGCATTAATTATATTACTTGATAATTTCCACTGTTTCTTTCAGGCACCTTCCTTTGGAGTGGATCCTACTAAAGAGCCAGAATCAGGCACAAGTAGGGACAAGGACCCTTACATTAAGTCTGCTTTCCTTTTTAATTCCCATTGAAATCAACAAGTCCCCAATAGGTTTCATAGGATTGCCATGAACTTTCATAATAAGAATGTTATTTTTCCCTGATATTGTAGACATTTGGAAAGCACCTTAAAGGCATCAGGAGACTACACAGGGAGTATCCAGTGAGTGCATGCTCTTTGTAAACAGGTGTAACACTGGACCCGACTCGCGTTCTACCTATACCCTTAGATGAATGAATTTGATTGCATTTAAATTATAGCCCACCAAGTTGACTTTAAAATTAATGAAGTACATGTATATGTGTGCTACTCAACTAAAATCTAGCCAGATTGGTGATCCTTTAACGCCCCCACCCCACCCCCAACAAACCCACAAATGAAACCAGTTGTCAACAAGTTGATTCTGACTCATAACAACCACATGTGCTTCAGAAGAGAACATCTTGATGGGGTTTTTGGACTGTAACACATACATTTTACTTTTTATCATAAACTGAGTGAAGGGCTATGCAGCAAATCAGTTTTCCTTTCGACAATTAAGTTTCCTATCACGGACCATCACCCCCACAATGAAACCCCACTTTTCCCATTTCTACTTGCTGTCCATTTCTGCTCTTCCCTCTTTCCTAACCTTTCTTGCCCTCTGGCAAATGCTGCCACCACCACTTTTTCTTTTTCTTTTGTACTTTCTATTGTGAATTCAGTGGACATTTGCTAAGCAGATGATCAGTTTCACATTCAACAATTCATACACATTCAGATTCAACTCACCCAGTGCAATGTCCTCCTCAAAGTACCAACTACATCTCCCCTGTGTTGCCTCTTCCCATTCCTCCTTCTCTCTAACCCTCTGGACTTTGTCCTTAAGCTAATGCTGTCCTTTGGGTCTTAATGGTTGATTATTCTAATGGGGGTGGTGGTGAGTTTACTTCCAGATCTGAAGAGTGACTACGGTCATAATCTTGGCAGTTCCACCACCCTCTATTCAACCAGTACGCCTGGTATCTTTTATAATTTTGCTTTTTTGGTCCATAATTCTCCTCCCACTTCATCCAGGAACTTCTGCAACTGGTATTGGTATCTGGGCACCATCTAGTTATTCTGGTCTCTGGATTGTGGAGAGTGAGATTCTAATTGCTGCCCTTTCTATCTCTGGTAATTGGTTTCTCTAAAAAGGATGTAACTCCTTAGTTTTCTTGCTCATCTTATAAGCCTGTCTATTTTTTTTTCTCTGAAAATTTAACCAGGGACATGAGTTCAGTTCCGATCCTAAAAGGTGACTGAGGGCCATGGTGTCAGGGATTTCACCAGTCTTCATACGACTAGTGAGCTTGGTCTTTTTTAATGATTGTTAGGATTTATTCCACTTTTTCTTTCAGATATGCATGGAATAACATTCAAAAGTCCACACTTTCATATGAATATTTGCACATAGCCAACAACATGGAGAGGATGCTATTTTGCCCCAGGGGCAGAGTGGGCTGCAACCTGGACTGCAAGCCACAAGGTCAGAAGTTGGAAACCACCAACTGAGGAAGAAAGATCAAGCGTTCTATTCTGGTAAGAACTTATAGTCTCAGAAGCCCACAGGGCAGGTCTACCCTGCTGTGTAAGGTTGCTATGAGTCAGAATCGACTTGCTTAGCCATGAGTTTGGTTTGGTTTATATCATTAATCTTGAACATGTTATCAGGAGGGACTAGTCCCTGAAGGACATCGTATTTCCAGAAATGTCAAAAATAAATAATTAAAATAACAACAAAAATAAATAGAGCTCCCTGCTATCGAGCCCGTTCCACTGCACAGCGACGACAGACAGGGCAGAACTGCCCCTGTAGGCTTCTGAGACTGTCACTCTCTAAAGAGAAGAACAGCTCCGCTTTCTGCCGCAGGGGCCTGGCGGTCTCACACCGCTGACCTGGTGGTCAGCAGCCCAGCCTGTAACCACTATGCTGCGAGGGCTCCTCGGTAAAACAGGGCCAGTGCAAAAGAGGAGGACAAACAGCTAAGTCATGGCCGTGAGAATGGGCTCAAACCAAATAGCCATTGGCAAGGCGGCGCAGGCCCTGGCGACCTTGTGTTGTGTTGTAACAACCCCAGGACCCCAAACGGCAGCTACATTCCCAATACAATCTGTCTGAGGCCTCTCGAAACATTCCCGTTTAGACTTTATAAAATTCATTTTGTTTCTGTCTGAAATACATTTCACCAGAAACCACATTGCTTCAGGTGTTTGAAAACCAAAGTGTGGCGTGAGCTTTCCTCAATAAATAAATGCTGTTTTGTTTTAAAGGAAAACGCACACAGAGTGTCACTGGAATCTTGCATGTGTACCCACTGACCTTCAAGAGATGCTAAAATGCCAGCCTGCTCCTCTTCCCCTGCACTCACCCCATGGAGCTGATTGCTCATCCCCCAGTTCATTATTGCACCACGCTTGTTGCTGTATTTCTGCAGGATGTGGGATGAGGCACATCAAGATTACTAATGGATATGAACAAACAAGATTTAGTGATTTGTTTTGTGTGTGTGGCCTGAATTAGGGTGCATAACTTAATTTGCAATCTATTTTAATATAAAATAAAACTACGCATTATAATTCCTTGGCAGATTAGCCAACTCTCTGCCTGTTAAAATGAAGAACAATAGGACAACGCCGTCAGACAGAGCAAAGCTCGCAGCTCTCACTGGAAATATTGCATGAATAAGGGTGGATGTAGGAACGACAGGCAGTGAGTACTTAGCATTTAATCAAATCTGGTGGAGGAATTAAAGTACATCTTCCAACATGGTACAGGGGCTTGTGCTTTCAAAGCAAGGAATTTCGAGATCATAATAAACAAACAGGACTTTATTTTCATTAGGGTGGTAGGGTGCCAAATATTGTAAAATCGTGTATAAAGACAGAGTGAGGATACTAAATAATTCTAGCTCTGCACCAGTGGAGACGTAGAGAGTGTTTTCACAAACACCATCTTAATTAATTTTCATTGTGACACTTTAAGGTGAGTATTAGCATGCCCTTTACAGATTAACAAACTGTTAAAAGCAGAGGATTCACCAGAGGCAGGAAGTAATTGGACTGTGATCCTGGCACCTGTGGATTCGTCTAACACCCTGGTCTAGCTCCCCCTCAGCCACGTCCTTTGATCTGAAAAAGGAACTTACCTTCCTACTTAAGGAAATGGGAAAGAACCACTGTGGGGCTGGGGGGACTGCGAATGATGGAGACTGAACCTCAGAAGAGATCAGCGTGGACTTGACCGTCTGTTACCTGTCGTCATGGGGCCGACCCCACGTCAGCGTGAGCTTCTATGTGTCAGAGAAGAACTGCTCCATCCGGTTTTCAATGGCTGCTTGCGGGGCTTGGGGGTGGGGCTGCAAAACGATTGCCAAGTTTTCTTCACAGGCGACACTGGATGGATTTGCACGGCCAGAGTTTTGTTAGCAGCCAAGCTCATTCACTCTTTGCACCACCCAGAGACTCCAAATCTAGAAAGGTGTCAAATCCTATTCCAGGGTGACAGTGAGTGGGGAGGGGGGAGTTGAAATTGTCTTCCTCTGGCCCTTGGGTGGAAGCTTTTCTGCTAGACAATCCAGCACAGCCTTGCAATGAAAGGGAGCATGTACACATCAACCCACGGCCACCCCCCACCCCCAGCCAAGAATAAAACTGAATTCTTCTGCTTCATCTGTATCGCAGCGAAGCCCCCTTCACATAGTCTGCAGGGAACCCCAAGGTATCCCCAGGGGATTTGGGGGATGTAGGGGTTCGGATCATACCTCGAGACACTATGGGGAGGGGGAACGGACTCCAAATGACGGTCTATAAAATTCTTGTGTGGTATTTCAGTGAAATCTATTGCTTCTCGATGAAACAAGTCTCTGTAGTTAGTTTTAGCAACAACAACAACAAAGTCTTGGAGCCCATTTTACATGCATTAATGTTTCTACAAGCACAGGTTTGTAGAATCTCTCTTGGAAGAAGTAAGGACAGAGTGCTCCTCAGAGACAAGATGGCGAGGCTTCATCGTACAGGATTTGGGCATGCTGTGGAGAGAGGCCAGTCCCTGGAGATGGACAGCACGCTTGGCAAAGCGGAGGGGCAGGGAACAGAGGAAGGCCCTCAGCGAAATGGACCGATACAGTGGGTGCCGCAATGGGCTCAGGCCTAGGGACCATGGTGAGGATGGTGCCGGAGCGGGTCGTGTTTCATTCTCTGGTGCAAGGGTTGCCAAGGGCTGGGACGGACTCGATGGCAGCTAACGACAAAGCAACAACCCTGTGATCGTCCACACTTTGAAGGTCCCTGTGCATTCTGGTCAGAGCGGTTTCTGTGGCTGTTAGCTGCTGTCCAGGTGGCGCCGAGCACAGGGAGACACCGCGTCACCTCACAATTGCTGATGGAGTCCAGGGTCAGAGCCTCCCTTGGCAGTCTTCCTCCCCTTCACTCACCTTCCGCTTTACCATGCAGGAGGCCCCTTTGCAGGGACTGAGCCCCCCTCCTAACGTGGCCAAAGGGGGTGACAGGAAGTCTCGGCACCCTTTCTTCTGAGAAGCATTCTCTCCATCCTCCTTCCAGGACAGATTGGGTTGCTCTCCTGGATTCCCACGGTGCGTTGCACATGTTTTGCCAGCGTCATCAGTCGGACGCGTGGACTCTCCAGGACCCAATGGCAATGGTGTTTTGGATCCCATGCTGTTTGGGGGCATGTGCTACACGCCCACGTGGTGGTTTCCTTGCTGGCAGTGTTTTCATAGTCATGGCTTCCATCAACGTGTCTGGTATGCTAGCTACAATATTGCAGTGTCTGGTATGCTAGCTACAATATTGCAGTACGTGGTGCACCCACTCCTCACTTCCTTGCTATCTGTGATTCCCCATTGACGACAGTGGTTTCAGAAAATCTACTATCCTCCGGTTTTCCACAATAACACACCCCTGGCAGTGACAAACGCCGAGCTGTGAGACCTTAGTAATTGGCTGTGAAGGTGAAGGTTCTGTGTCAAATAACATAGGCCATGATTTACAGTGCTTTGGCCATCATGCAATGAATAAATTGGGCAGCTATGTGCTGATGTAGCCTCCTGCATTCTGAAATCTGATGTAATCATCTTCCGTTTTCCCATACTGCCATTTTTGCCTAATGACCTCGTCCTTTGAACTAGCCATGTTGATAAGTCATGAGTGGGTGCATTTGTGAACCTATATCAATCACTCTTTTGAGAATGAAATAATAATTAAAGGAGACAACAAATAAAGGCTTTGACTCAGTTCTGATTATATTGTAACTAATAGCATTCTAGTTCAATGTAGCAATATGGGTTTTAGTGTTCATACAATCTAGGAAATACTGCATCTCATAAATTTGCAACTGTATCTAGCACCTACTACTCTATGATTAGTATCAATGATACATGTTCCTGAGGATTCTGTATGGTCTAGGAGAGAAAGAGGTCCATGAGATTGGGGGTGCTGGCAGCACAGTTACCATTCTAGGGGACAACAGCCCTAGGACCTCTGCATTCATCACGTTTCCTCCAGCAAAGACCCAGGACTAATTGCCATCTGTTCATGACAGAGTCGCCTCCCGTCTTACTGCATAGGGGAAGTAGAAGCCATGGCCTCTTGGTGAGTAGCTTTTGCCATCATCCAATGCCTTGGCATTTCTCTGGCATTTCCTCAACCTCACTGCTTAATCTTCCCCAACTGTCTCATCATAGTGAGATAAAGATAAGGCACCAAGTTCTCACATTCACAGGTCAGAGAGAGGGGAGATTTTCTATATTGCTTGTTACCTCTGGTGCAATGGAAACCTCTCTGAATTCAGAATCACTGTTCTTGGGTCTTGCATAGAACGCCCTTATTGCAAGCGAAGAAAGTTATGTTTGGTAAACCAGGGCGGCAGCACAAAAAAGAGGAAAGCCCTTAGGAGATGGATTAACACTGTGGCCGAAGTAATGGGCTCAAGCATAGAAATAATTGGAAAGATGGCACAGGACCAGATCGTGTTTCATTCTGTTGTGCAAAAGGTCGCTGTGCCCCAGAACCGACTCAATGGCACCTTGTTAACAACAACAACAACAAGAGCATTGACTCTTGCTTTCATTGAAAGTCCTTCTCAAAAAGTGAAACTTCAAGTTCCTTTTAAAAATTACTGAAACGTCATTTGAAAGGAGTGACTCTCCGGTCATGTGGACAGCTGGGGTGGTTCTCCCTGCTATTATTCAGAAATTCTGTGTGACAATGCACCGCGCCACCAGTGTGACCGAAAGCACAAGGTCAGAATTGCCATGGTTTAAAGATAGAAATACCCTCTGAGTGTCTCAGCTTCAAAAAGGAAACGATTCTTTGGGGTCTTTTATAACATAAGCTCTCTTTGGGAATTTGAATTCTTTAAAATATATGATTACTCACTCTGGTTCCCCTTACTGCTTAAAGTTTCAGCATTACATCTGGTTGTGTAGTACTATTTCCATTATGTGCTTATTCCAAAGAAAGATATATGAGGCCAGGTTGACTAGAGATACAAATCCAGTGACACTCATATATGTATAAGAAAGAGCTCTATATAAAAAGTAATTCTATATTAAGAAAGGCTCCTAGCCTAGTCCAACTCAAGTGCCTGAGTTCAATATTAGACCTCACGCCTCTCTTCAGACTCACAGAGCCACATGCATGAAGCACAATGCAGGAAGATGTGGGTCCCAGTTCATTGGAAACCTGGCAGGGCTCAGGCAGCTCTCAGAGTGGCCAGCAAGAAGCAAGGTGAAGGGGAGAGAGAAGGTGGTTCCTAGGGTCCTCTTTATAAGAAGGACCCCTCCTCCCCCAAGGAGACAGCTTCAGGCTGTGACCTGATTGACAGGTTGGATTCCACTCCTATACTCTCATATACCTTCAAGTTGACATAAAATTATCTAACTACCACAAAAGGTGACCTAACAGAATACTCAAACTATAGACAATATCATTGATATCATGTGCAAGTAAAATGCTAGAAGTACATATCAGTCAGTGTGTCTTGGAAGAAATATGGCCAGAGTGCTCCTTAAAGGAAGGATGGCAAGACTATGTCTTCTTACATACTTTGGACATATTTTCAAGAGAGATCAATGGCTGGAGAAGGCCATCATACTTGGTCAAGTGGATGGCCAGCAACAAAGAGGAAGACTTTCAAGGAGATGGATTGACACAGAGGATACCACAATGGGCTGCAGCACAGAAACAATTGAAGGGTTGGTGCAGGACAGTGCAGTGTTTCCTTCTGCTGGGCATAGGTCACTGTGGGCAAGAACTGATTCAATGACACCTTACAACAACAGCAGGTTATGGACTCCTGGAGAGAACCTTGTGGGTCTTGTCTCACCATCCCCAGAACAGAAGCTAATCTATGATGATCTTTCAAAGACCACTTTTGAAATGGCTGAATCAGCACAAATTCTGATACAAATTCTGCCCCGTGGAAGTGTGCCAGCCAACCCATAGCAAAGACAGGAGGGACTCAAAGACCCTGGAAGAAACTCATCAGGTCAGGTAAGTTTTCCAGCATGTCTTTAGAGTAGGATAGGATCCCAGGGGCCCAGGAAGGTAAGCAAGGTCCAGGGTTGGAAGACTCCAGCTGCTGCACCAGAGAAGGATGAGGCAGGCAGTCTGCACCTTTAAAGATTAACAGTCTCTGAAATCATGAGGAGAAGCTCTCCTCTGTCTTGTAGGGTCTCTCTGAGTCAGAAAGGGTCCAATGGTACCAAATGCAGCATGTCATTTGATCACTTGACTGCTGCTTCCATGAGCATAGATTGTGGATCCAAGCAAGACAAAATCCTGACAAGTTCCATTTATCATGATGTTATCTATCGGTCCAGTGGTGAGGATTTGGGCCTTCCTTACACTGAGTCGCAATCCGCACTGAAGGCTGCAATCTTTGGTCTTCATGGGCAAGTGCTTCAATTTCTCCTCACCTACAGCAAGTAGGATTGTATCTTCTGCGTACCGCAGGTTGTGAACAAGCCTTCCTCCAATTCTGATGAACATTCTTTTTTTCATATAATCCAGCTTCTCTGATCATTTACTCAGCATACAGATTGAACAAGTATGGTGACAGGATATAACTCTAATGCACACCTATCCTGATTTTAAACAATGCACTATATCCTTGTTCTGTTCACACAATTGCCTCTTGATCCATGTGCAAGTTCTTCATGAGCACAACGAAGTGTTCTGGAATTCACATTCTTCTCAAAGTTATCCGCATTTTGTTACGGTCCACACAATCAAATGTCTTGGTATAGTCAATGAAGCACAAATAATATCTTTCTAGTATTCTCTGCTTTTAACCACGGTCCATCTCCCATCAGCAATGATATCCCTTGCTCCATCTCCTCTTCTGAATCTGGTCTGACCTTCTGGCAGCTCGCTGTCAAAGTACTGCTGCACCTGCACCTGGATGCTCTGTGATTTCTCTGTCCTTGACCATCACATTGGCTATATTTATCTGGTTGGCTGCCTGTTTATATTTTCTCTTCAAATCCCAACTCCTGGAAGGTCCTAGACTGCAGTGTGAAACAACTGTTCTTTCTACTATCCCTGAACTTTAGCTGGCATGGCAAAGACAGAAAGAATTACCTTCTACAGGCCTCCAATTGAGCTCCTTGATCTTCACTTTCTCTAACAGCGCTTGACTGTGTTGCCATCATGTTCCTTAAATTCAATAAAAGCTCATGTCTTGGCTAGAAGATGGTTTATTAACTGACCCTGTGTTACTGCTGCTAAAGCCCTCTGCTAAAGGCAATTAAAGTGACTGGATTCCAGCAGAGAAACCTGCTGTGCAACCCTCTGCACTCACTTGCCCGCCTTTCATCTGCAAACCTCTGTCGGCCTTATTCAGCCTCCAGAGTCTCCTGATGGACTTACAGCTAGACTTCCCTGGCTCTGTTCTGCTGTTCCCCAGACTCGCCTCTTTTAGAACCATCTCAGCCATGACAGAGGGATCACAAGTACTCTAGATTCCACTTCCTTACCCTGAAGAGCTTCCCAATGCATCCTTCCTCTTCCCCACCGTCGGGGTTGCTGTCCATGGTACAAGTGTAGGGTGGTTTCACTCGTCCCAACAGGCGTACATGTGTACCTTTGCCTTGTTTTGTTTGACGTCCATCTAGTCGTTAATTCCTGTGGCACTTCCTTCCCATAGAACCTTCCAGAGTGGCTTGCAGACACAGTGCTGCAGATGGAGAGGCAGAGATAACAAAGAGAGCTGTCTGATGTACCTTTGAGGGACCAATGGGCGCTTGTTCTTCCGCTGTAATCCGAGTATACTTCTTAACTAGCATACCTGAAAGGGCTGAAACACCTGTTTGCTTTCTGCTGCTGTTGACGGATCAGGCATCCAGGTGGCCCTTACTACCACCTGAACCCCCATCAGCTCCCCAAGGTCCTGCTTTGAGAGCTCAATGTTAAAACATGGAGCACAGAAAACTACCTGAAGTATAGTTATGAGCAAATCAACACAAAACAGAAGCAGGTCCAAGTTCTACCAAAAATTTAAGGAACAGATATTCTAATATTGCAGAAATTACTACCAAGAACAGAAGCAGAAGGCCTGGGCTCAACTCTCCTAGTGAGATTTTCAAGAGCCTCACATCACACCCACACAAGCCTACAACATAAAAATAAACAGCACGTAAATACAAACATTCAGGCTATAGACTCATTTCCCTATTGTCCGTGTTGTTGTTGTTGTTGTCGTCACTATTGTTAGGTTCTGACTCCCCTTGTAGGGAATTATGAAACACTGCCGGCCCTGTGCAAGCCTCACCATCATTCCTGTGTCTGGATCCAGCTTTGCAGCCACTGTGTTGACCAGCGCACTAAGGTCTGCTCCTTTCACTCTGACCCTTACGTTAACAAGCATGTCTTTCTCCAGAGACTGGCTCCTGCTGATAGCATGTCCCAAATACACGAGGTGAGTCCAGAATAATAAATATACTCACAAACCAAATACACTGATGGGTTAAAAAAAACCCACCAAACCGGCATGACTAATAAAGTGGGCTTACCTATGGCATGATCACCCTTTTGACCTATTTTAGATTTATTTCAGTTTTTAACATTTGCTGCTTTCTCTTTGATTAAGATTTTTCTATGTCTAGTCATTGCTGTTGGATTTTTTATCTGTTTGTTTTATATGATTGTGTTTTGTTTTACATGATTTTCTGAAAATGAAATCCATGATAGGTAGATCTATAGAGACAGTAACTGGGTAGGAACATGGAATTGGAGGATGGGGGATATCGTGAGATCGCAAAATTACTATGAGAAGAAAATTTTCTGAAATTGATTGTGGTGATAATTGCATAAATCTTAATGTGATCAAATGTTTAAATTGCATGATGTGTAAAGTAAATGCCAATAAAACTATTTTCAAAAATAAAAATAGATTTATATTATGAAAGAAAAGAGGATATAAATAAAAAATCTATTGTGGTTCAGAAATGAAGATTTAAGATAATCAAATATATAAATATACACACATATATGTATATACATATTTGTGTATGGCTATATGTATATATAATATGTGTATATAACATGTGTGTTTATATATACATATATGTATTTTGTTGAATTCAAGAAACATTGAAAATAAAATTATTTTACAGACTAGAAAGCACAAAAATGCCTTTAATGTAATAAAATTTAATAAGTGTCTATTAAAATGTATAATGATTAATTCCATATTTAATCAGGAAATGTTCATAGAATTTTCTCTATGGTGAGGACCCACAGAAGCCTGCCTACTCTTACCACTTGTTTTATTTCTGTCTAGAGGGCCTGGTCAGCACTGTGAAGGCAGAGCGCAGCAGGGAGTGTGAAGACGGCACCCGTCAATACGTTTGTGCTCCAAGAAAACCCCAGAGAAACGACAGCTAAGTTGTTGGAGCTAATAAGAGAGTTCAGAAGGTTGCTACATATAAAATCAATACATGGAAATAGATTTTGTTCCCAAAGGCCATGAACAAACAGTTAAAAAGTATAATTATAGAAAACACAATTTGCTGAAATAACAAAGGTTTGTGCTGTCATGGATTAAATCTAATGCTGGAAATACAGTAGCTTTATGGATAAAATATAAGACATCAGTTAGAGACATAAAACAAGAGTCAAATAAATGATGAGAGAAGACAGTCTAGGGATAGAAAGGCTCAGATTTGAACATTTGTTATAAAATAAAAGTGGCTGAGGGTGTCGTATTTTTTGCAGGGGTGGAAAGACATATAAATAGAATACAACAGAGGATCTAGATACAGATTCACACCTATGTGCAGAAAATTGTTATATGACAAGTGAAGCTTCGCAAACCTGTGATAAAATAGCAACAAATTTGGCAAACATTTTGAGAAATACTGGTTATTCCTAAGAAGAGTACAATAAGTCGAATGAATGCATTAGCACCAGAACAAAAATTCTTGTTAAGTGAGATCAAATCTAAAGATGGGAGGGTTTGGTTTTTTTTCAATTTAGAAAAGTGCATGTTTACACCCATGTAAATACTCATATAGCTGCTTTCTACCAGATGTAACTGTCCATCATGGGCAACTAGAAAACTGGACAAAATATTTGCGATGATGTTGTCCAAACAGGACCTAACTCTGATCTCTGTGAAGTGGGAACATACCAGGGACCCTGTTCGGCCCTTTCTACTTGAAGGCAAGTCCCAACCCAGACTTCAGGGCTGGGATGGAAAACCCAAGCAGTCCCTGGTGACACGGAGGTGAAGAGACAGAGGTCGTAGATGAAGAAGAGCTAGGCACCTGGAACATTCAGGTCTGGGCATCTGAGTGGAGGGGAGTCAAAGCCTACATCGATGAGCCTACATCGATGAGCCTGGCTGAATACTAATCTGTGAGAAGAGGGGCTAAAATTTCTCAAATCTAAAGAACTAGTGTCAGGTAGCAGAAAGCAGAAAAATCACAAAGACCTGGGAACCATGGAACGCCCACCAGCCAAAGTAAAGACATTTTGTTGACTTCAATGGCACTTTGTAGACACCCTAGAGAATCAATTGTGCATCGATGCCCCCCCAAGGAGCAGTTGTTGTTGCTAGGTGCCATCCTGTCCGTTCCAACACATTGCAGCCCTGTGTACAACCGAGAGAAACACTGCGGGGTCCTGCACCATCCTCACAATTGTTCTTGGGCTCCAGCCCATTGCGGCAGTGTTGAGAGCCATCCTGTTGAATAACCCAGAGTCAACGCGTAGGCAGTGTTCGGATCTCTTTTTAAACGTACTGAAAGAAGAAGCAGGAAACCACGGTCAGGGGAAAAAGGAACTGATAAAACATATTCAGAAGCAACATAGAACAAATATCGCTAGAGAGAAATTGAAAACAATGAGGGTACACTAAGATGGATGATCCCTAGTTGCAAAGTGAATTATGCATCGGGCTGCTAACTGCAAGGTCAGCGATTCAAACTCACCAGCTGCTTCATGGGAGAAAAATGAGGCTTTCTGCTCCTGTAAAGATTCACAGCCTTTACAGCAAGTCTCAAGGGCAATTCTACCCTCTCCTATAGAATCACTTTGAGTCCTAATTGATGAAGGGTGATGAGTAATACTAAGACAATATGTAAGCATGTGAGCAAGATTAGCCACAAGCTTGTGTGTAAGGAGTCTTAAAATACTATTTAACAAAAATGGATTACATTCAAGATATTTCTGAGAATAAATACAATTTCATGTAGGATCTCAGGGATGAGCATTGGTCTGTTAACTGCAAGGTCATGACTCACATCCAACAGCTGCTCCACTAGAGAAAAATGGGTCTGTCTGGAGGCAAATAAAATTTTGCTGAGATAATTCAGCGATCACTGCTGACATCAGATATGTCTTGGTTGAAAGCAGAAAATCCCAGAAAGATATTTACCTGTGTTTTATTCACTATGCAAATGCATGTGACTGCGCAGATCGTAACGAACTATGGATAGCCTTGAGAAGAATGAGAACTCTATAACATTGCAGAACCTGTACATAGACCAAGAGGTATTTGTTCCATCAGAACAAGGTAAGACTGCAGAGATTAAAATCAAGAAAGGCGTGTGTTGTATCATTTCACCGTGCTTTTTCCATCTGTATGCTGGGAAGCTGGACTATGTGACAAAGAATACGGCACCAGCTTTGATGGCAGGCTCAGCCACCACCTGAGACTGCAGAGGTCACAAGCTTGCTTACTGAGAGTATGGAGGACTTGAAGCCCATATTGATGAAGATCAAACGTCAGTATGAATTACAACTAGATAGATATCAAATAAAACTTCTCATAACTGGAAGAATAGACAACCCTACAATACGTGGAGAAGAGACTGAAGTTGTCAAGGATCTCATTGCACTAGGACCCATGATCCACATTCATGGAAGCAGCCATAAAAAAATCGAAGGACATATTGAAATAGGCAATTCTGTTACGCAAGACCTCTGTAAAGTGTTAATGAACGAAGATTTCCCTTTTCAGATTAAGGGATGCCTGACACAAACCATGGCATTTTCAATCGCCTTACCTGCATATGGAAGTTGGACATAGACTACGGAAAGCCATTAAAGAATACATGCATTTGAATTACATGTTTGCAAAGAATACTCAAACTATCATGAACGAGCAGAAGAATAAGCAAAACTGGTCTTGGAGTAAGTGCAGCTCCTTAGAAGAGAGGATGTCAAGATTTGGTCTGACGTACTTTGAACCCAATCTCAAGAGAGCTCAGTCCCTTGAAAAGGATTTCATGCTGGTAAAGGAGTCTCCGCATAAGAGAGGACCGTCGATGAGACGGTATGACACAATGGCTGATTCGCGGGATCAAATATAACATCGGTGAAGATGGCGCAGGGCTAAGAAGTGTTTTTTTTTTCCTGTCGCACACAGTCCTTATGAGTCAATGCCAACTCACCGCCTGGCACCGAACAATAACGACCCTCCTGGAAAGAGAGTCTCGTGATGAATCAGAATGGACTCAATGCCAGTTGGTTTTATATAGAAACAACGCATTTCCTGTAACTATAGATATTTAAAAAAAATAATTCCGGATCGGTAAATTTCTAAAAGAGTCCATTAAAAGTGGGAACAGGAGAAGAGCTGGTTCCCTACGAAGAATAGATGGTCAAAATAAACGAACTCAAACTCACGGCCCTGTAGTCGATTCTGGCTCATGGCGATGCCATACGACAAAGCAGAACTGCTCGTTTGGGGTTCCAAGACGGGAACTCTTCCTGAGGGTAGGAAGCCTCATCTTTCTCCCGAGAGACTGTGGAGCCATGCTCTGTCCTGTGCACGCACAACTTCATCAACTTTCTCTGCTGGAGCTGCGGGCAGTTTTGAACCGCTAACTTTTCTATTCGCAGTCTAGTATTTCACCCGCTGTGCCACCAGGGATCTCTAGGTTTATTACAACTCAGATGGAAAAGTAACATTTTGTTGTGATTTGGGTGAAGGTTTATGAAGAAAATTAGTTTCCCATCCGACCATGTACACACCATTTGTTTGGTAACATTAGTTTTTATCTCCTCAGTATAGCGGCACGCTTCCCCCTTCCTCCCTGGGCGACTGCATTCTACTCGTCCTTTCTCCTGCCCTTTCCTCCCTCCTGAATGTCATTTTAAAGCCTTCCCGGAAAGGGATGACCTGTGAGAACTGTTGTTATAGAGAATCTTGATTTCAGCAAGGTATTCGGAAATCAGAGGGGAATAAACAGCAGGAATAAACTCAATTTGGTCTGTACTCCAGCAAGATCTGTTTGGAACTCTGCACTATTCTCTGCTAGACTGGAAGCAATTCTATGGAACCCACGTCACTGCTGAAGAGGGGAATGCGTGTCATGCCAAGGCTTCTCTTTGCCGTCGCATCAATCCCAATTCATCATGACCCTATAGGATAGGGTAGCACAGCCCCTGTGAGTTCAGGAGACTGTAACTCTGACCAGGGGTAGAAAGGCCCATCTTTCTCCCCCAGAGTGGCTGCTGGTTTGGAACTATTGACCTTAGGGACAACTAAAGCATCCACAAGGATATATTGAATGAGGCAAGTCCAGGGGAGATGCTCTCAACCTGCCTTGTCATAGCAGCTTGGTGATGGAAACATGACAATCAGCCAACCATGTGCACATCTCATGCTTATTTATATTGGTTTTCAAGATGGCATTTCTAAAATTGAAATTCCCCAGAAAACCTGAACAAAATTCTCCCCCCTCTGTTCTATGAGGCATGTATGGATTTGCTTGCAATGTCTACTTTAAACACAATAATGATGAAAACTGGGACTGTGGAATGAGGCAATAAGTATAATTCACACACTCTGGATCCCTCTTCAGTCTGACTAGTCGTCAAGCCAGAATTGGCCAAGAGATGCGTACATGCTTTCTTATCGCTCCACTGGTAATCATGTTGCTATAAATACAGGTGCGCATACATTTGTCAGTGTTTCAGCCCTGGTTTCTTTAGGATACATTCAAATGAGGTATATGACATTCCCAAGGCAGATAATACAGATTGTGCTGTAAATGGATGGGACCTTGGTCTCCAGAGCACGGTTGCATTTCTAAAGATGATTGACAGATAGATGGCATCCTACATGTTATTCTTACAGACTGTCAGTCTTCCCATTGATTGTTAGTGCCTAAGTCCTATAACCTGTCCCCTTGAGCAGGGGTACAGCTTTATGATTGCCTCCATCAATAGAAGATGGCAGGGAAAATGCCATACAATTTCTGAGCAGGTCATGAAAATGTCACCCATGTATGCCTCCTACTCCTGGAAGCTTGCTTTCAGAATCCAGCTGTAGAGCTGGGAGGAAGTGAAGGGTCCCCAAGAAGAGGTAGCCTGTAGCCCCGCATTGCAGCCACAGCTCCTTTCTGGCTGCCTCGACCAGCATCGACCAGCAGGCATGTGAGTAAGAAAGTCTTCCATGATTTCTACCCCTGCTTCAAGACACCCAGTATTCCAGATGTCTCAGCTGATACTGCCTGGTACAGAGGCAGGCTTCCCCACTGAGCCAGGTCCAAATTGGAGAATCACAAGCACAATAAATGATGGTTTAAGCCATTGAGTTGGGAGCTTGAACTTCCCCACCCGCTCTTCAGGGGAACAATGAAGCTTTCTGTTCCCTTATAGAGTTCGAGTCTTGGAAACCCACCTCGGCAGTTTTACTCTGTCTTACAGGGTCACTATGCATTGGAACTGACCGGATGACCTGAGTAAGTGCAGTGTATGGGTAGGTTTGGGAGCAATGTGGTTGCTCTTGTGAGGTGCCGTCCAATCAGTTCTAACTCGCGGTGACTGTGTGTAAACCAGAAGGAAACACTGCCCGGTCCTGCACTCTCCTCACCATCCTGGTTGCTGCAGCCACTGTGCCAGCCCATCGAGTCTTAGCACCGGAGCGGCCCATCCTCTGGCTCAGGATCGGACAATATTCTGCTGCTTTTCATGAAGTTTTGCATATTTGACAATGTCCTGTTGCTTTTCCCAAGGTTGTCAGTAGCGAGTTCCCCAGAAGTTCCTTCTCCGCAGTCTGTTCTTAGGCTGGAAGTTCCTCTGAAACCTGTTCCCTTCAGGTGACCCTGCTGGCATTGGAATATTTGAACATGCGAGTGATGCCGCTTCCAGTATCACAGTAACAAGCAAGCTACCATCGCACAACAAGCCGGCAGAGGAGTGATGGTGGAAAGCAAGGGTGAACGGAAGCAGCTTTGGCACACCAGGGCCTGCGTACCGATGCTGTTGCCTTGCTGTAGGATGACAACCACTGTTAAATGATCTATGTCATGAATATTTGATCGCTCTTGGCCAGAAAGTGTTTCTTTAGGGCTGGATGTGATTCGAAGGGCAGGGTTAGTGGTGATATTGACAAACCTGCTGTGTGACAAAATAAACTTGTACTTTACATGTATTTCTACATTGCGTTCTATAAGAGAGTCGGTGCAAAAAAGGAAGACTGTCTTCCAGATGGGTTGACAGAGAGGCTGCAACAGTGGACCCCAACATGCTGGTGAGGATGGGGCAGGACCAGGCAGTGTTTCCTTCGGTGCACGGAGTCGTTATGAATCAGCACAGTTGGACGCCATACCCAACAACAATGACACCATAATCACCTGGAGAGATGGCGGTGACTCAGGGACAGGATGCCCCTCTTCTACTCTGAAGATACACATTTGGTTTCTAGCCAGTGCACCTGACGGGCAGCTACCACCTGTCTGACAGCTGAGGCTTGCATGTGGCTGTGATGGGAAGCAGAGTTTATCAGAGCTCCCAAAGGAGGGAAAAGGGGACGAAAGATCTATTTTCAACAACCAGCCTAGCAAAATCCTCCAGATCCATGGGCTAAAGCCCAGTTAATCAAAGGGATGCTGTAGAATGCTGGATGTTGACCAAAGCTAATAGCAACAATAATTGGTTATTACAGGATATCATATATTTTTCACAATCTAGACTATGATTTAATTCTTTTTTTTTTAAACATTTTATTAGGGGCTCATACAACTGTTATCGCTATCCATACACACATCAATTGTGTAAAGCGCATTTGTACATCATTCTCAAAACATTTTCTCTCCACTTAAACCCCCGACATTAGGTCCTCATTTTTCCCCTCCCTCCCCGCTATGATTTAATTCTAAAAAGAAACTCACACAAAATACTGAACTAACAGCCACCTCATCAATTCAGACTCATAGCGGCCCTATATTCTCAAAAACTCAAAGAGCTCACCGCCATCAAGCCAATTCTGATTCATAGTGACCCCATAGGACAGGGAGCACTGCTTCTGGGGCTTCTGAGACGGCAACGTTATAGGAGTAGGAAGCCTCATCTCTCTCCCGCAGAACCACCGGTCACTTCAAACTACTGATGGCCAGGTTAGCGGTCCAATGTAGAACCACGATGCCGCCAGGACTCCATATTCCCAACAGGAGCCCTGAATAGGTGCGACCATTACAATACTTCGCTCAAAGAAGCTTCGGCACGGAGATTGCTAAGC
This sequence comes from Echinops telfairi, assembly GCF_000313985.2. Classification (NCBI taxonomy): domain Eukaryota; kingdom Metazoa; phylum Chordata; class Mammalia; order Afrosoricida; family Tenrecidae; genus Echinops; species Echinops telfairi. Next base: position 148,113,260 of record NW_022111373.1, read on the forward strand.
AACGTTTTCAACATGTCCTTGAGAGGGACACTAGGGTCCGTCTTGGATCAATGTTTATCTGACACAGTTACTGCTCGTGGCGGCGTTGGGTGCCATGGAGTCAGTTTCGACTCGCAGCTCCTCCGTGTACAAGGGAACGACACACTCCCCGGCCCTGGGCCGCCCTCGCAGGCTTTCTTGCTGTGAGCCCAGTGTTGCAGCCCCTGTCTCCATCTGGCTCGTCGACCGTCTTCCTCCTTTCACTGGTCTGCTTTACCAAGCACGACGCCCTTCCCCAGGGACTGGTCTCTTCCAGCAACACGTCGGACGCACGTGAGGCAAAGTCCAATCATCCTCGCCTCTGAGGAACATCCTGGCTGTGCTTCTTCCAAGACAGACGGCTTTGTCCTTCTGGCAGTCCATAGTGCCCTCAGCACCACGATTCCGATGCGTCCATCCTGCTTTGGTTCTTGTTATTCGATGACAATATCTAACATCCACAGCCATTTTTCCAGAAATAGTGTGATACCAAGTTTTTGTGAACCTTTGGCTTATATGATTCCTTCATTATCCCCCACGATGAGTGGCCGCATGACTTTTGTTCAGCTTTTCCATTGGTGTTGTTATTAGATGTTGCTGACGTGGCTCCAAGTAATAACGCCCCTATGCACAACAGAATAACACACTGCTGGTCCTGAGCCAATCTCACAACTGTTACTCTGTTTGGAGCCGTTGTTGCAGCCACTGTGTCAATCCATCGCTGATAATCTCACGATTCGAGGTAATGGAGATCAAAATCCCCACAACTGGATGAACAGGTAACATCATAATAAATGGCAGAAGATTGAATCTGTCAAGGATTTCATTTTGCTGGATCCAAAAGCAATGTCCATGGAAAGAGCATCTAGAAGATACAATGCAACGTATGCAGCAAATCTGTTGCAAAGACCTCTTTACGAGTGTAAGAACAGGATGTCGCTTCAAAGACTAAGGTACATCTGAGCCAAGCCATGGCATACTCAACAGCCTTACATTCATGTGAATGTTGGACAATGAATAAGAAGAATGAATACATTTGAGTTATGGAGCTGGCAAAAAATATTTGAAAGTGTCATAGATGGCCAGAATATCAAGCAAATCTGTCTTGCAAGAAGTGCAGCCAGCATGTTCCTTAGAGGCAAGGTGAGACAGTCTCACCTACTTTAGACATGTTGTCAGGAGAGAGCAGAGCTTGGAGAAGGCAGCATGCGTGGTAAAGTAAGAGGGGCAGCAAAAAGAGAAAGGTCCTCCACAAGATGAATGGACCCAGGGGCTTCAACAATGGACTCGGCAGAACAATGGTCTGGAGGACGGTGCAGGGCTGGGCAGTGTTTCGTGTTGCTGGCTCAGGGTCACTGTGAGTTGGAACCAACTTGATAGCAACTAAGAGCAACAACCAGCTACGTGGAAGGGGTCTGTGGGTGGTGTCAAAGGATAGCACCATGGGCAGCCCACAGAGGAGTTGGCTGTTTGCATCCACCCGGAGGAGCCTCAGCAGGAAGGGCTTTGGAGACCCCGGGAGCAGAGGTCCAGCCTGGGCTCAGGAGCTCACCAAGGGCTAGAAGCGACTCGGCCACAATTGAGCTTTGGTTGTTGGTTTTGCTTACGTGACGAGAAATACGAACAAAAGGCCTGGCGAGATGGAGCTTGGTAGCGGAGAGATGAAAGCTGCTTTTAAAGAAATACATCCCAGCAGAACAGAAATTCCAGACATGAAAGATAAAATGCAAAACTGAAGAAGTCCCTGGAAGCTGTAACAGCCGACGAAAGGACCAGAAGGTTCAATAAAAAAGTATCCAAACTGCAGCACAGCATGAAGAAAGGTGTGCAACACACACAGAACAGAGCATCCACGACATGGGAACAACACCAACCATCTGCCATGTGTGCCACGAGCACCCGGCAAGGTCAGACAGATGCTCAGACGGAGAGCGGGTAGAGGAAATGGGACACAAGATGGATTTAAAGAGAATCTCCAAAATTAGTTAGAAATACACTTCCCACGCTGAGAACAGCAAACATCCAGCAGGCTAAATGCAGAAAACTGCATCAGATTCCTCATATTAAATGACTGGTATATGACTAGAAAGAGCAGATCTACAATGTAGTCAAAGAAGAGATAAGTGTGCACACACATCAATTCTCATCAGACAAAAAGTAAAGTAGGAAATCATATATTTGACCTTGGATTAGGTGTAACTGTTATAAACAGAAAGTAAAAAGCTAAAGCCGCTCAAGAAAGAGAAATGATAAATTGGATGCACCCTTTCCTTAAATTGTTCATCAAAACAGGCCATTAACATTTAATAGACAAACCACACATGGAGAAATAACATCTGGAAGATACACATCTTGCAAAGACTCTCAACAAGATTTTTTGTATAAAAGAAAGAAACAACACCAAAATCCCTGCACATCAATAATATATATGCAAAAGCATAATAAATAATCTACATAGTGTGGGAACGCTTGTGAAAGGAAGAGTGAAAAATGGAAATAATGTGGCAAAGGACCCGACTTCAGTCATCGTGCAGGAAATGTAAATTAAAGTGATAGGGAGACACCACCCCCACAGATGCTTAGTAGAATCAGTGAATCATGTAGATATAATAAAAAAACAAAGTTGACAACACAAACTGCTGGCTGGCATATAAAACAACTGGAAATCGTACACACAACAGGCAGGAAGGGTAGATGGTATTCCAGAGGTGTGTTATCTAGATCTTATCAATAGTCATCGTTGTTGTTGTTGTTAGGCGCCAGCAAGTTCGTTCCCTCTGAAGACTACCCTGTGGACAACAGGAAGAAGCACAGCTCCAGTCCGGGGCCACCCTCACAATGAATTGTTTGAGTTGAGGCTACTTTTGCAGCCACTATGTCAACCCATCTTACTGAGGGCTTTCCTCTGTTTCACTGCCCTTTAACTTACCGAGCCTGATGTCCTTCTCCAGGGACCGGTCTCTCCTGACAGCATCTGCAAAGTAGATGAGGTGAAGATTCCAAATCCTTACTTCTCGGGAGCAGTTAGCTGTAATTCGTTCAAGAAAGATTTCTTTTTTCTGGCAGTTCACAGTGCTTTCAATATTCTTCACCAACCCCATAATTAAAATGCAACAATTCTCCTACAGTCTTCCTCATCCAGTATCCAATTTTCACATACAGATGAGACAATCGACAATATGATGGCTTGGGTCAGGCATAACTTGGTTCTCAAATCAACTTCCTTGTCCTTCCAGACTTCAGAGAGGTCGTGTACAGCAGACTTACCTAATGCAAAGTCTGATACCTTGACTGCTGCTGCCGTGAGCATTGATTGTGATCCCAGCAAGATGAAATCCTCAACAACTTCAATCTTTCCTCCAGTGATCATGATGATGTCTACTGGTCCAGTTGTGAGGCTTCTCTGGTTGTCTTCTTCACTGAGTTGCAATTTGTACTGAAGGTTGAAGTCTTGGATCTTTCTCGGGTGCTTCAAGCCCTCCTTGCTTGTAGCAAGCAATGTTATGTCATTTGTATGTCTCAGGTTGTTCCTAAGCCTTCCTCCAATCCTGATGCCATATTCTTCATGCAGTTTCCGGAATTATTTACTCAGCATACAGATTGAATAGACATGGCAATAGGACACAGCTCTGATGCATACCTTCCCAGACTTTGGAGCACTCAGTATTCCCTTGTTCAGCTCAAACAACGCTGTATGGACCAACATGTGCAGGTTCAGCCTGTGCACAGTGGAGTGTTCTAGAATCCCCATTCTTCTCAATGTAATCCATAGTTTGTTGTTATCCTCACAGTCAACTATGTTTGCAGAAGCAATAAAACACAAGGGAATTCTCTTTCCGTAGTCTCTGCTTTCAGCCAAGCTGCACCTGACGTTATCAGTGATATCCCTTATTCCACGTTCTCTGCAACATACAGCTTGCATTTTTGGCAGCTCCGTGTTGACGTACTACTGCAATGGTTCTGAAAGATCTGTGGCAGAATTTGATTTGCTTGTGATAGCAATGATATTGTTTGATAATTTCCACACGATGTCGGGTCACTATGTTTTCTAGACTGCTCCCTCTGTGAGCCTTGACTTTGGATCCAGCAAATGAACTCCTTGACAGATTCAATCTTTGGCCATTTATTTTTATCTTACTTGCTCATCCAGTTGTGAGGACTTTGATTTCCTTGACCTTGAACGATAAGATTATCAAAGATATGGATTGATACAATGGCTCCAACAATGGGCTCAAACTCAAGAACAATTGTGGGGATGGTGCAGGACCGGGCAGTGCTTCGCCCTGTGGTTTATAAGGGCACTGTGAGTTGAAATGGAGTCCAAGGCACCTACGACAAAAATAACAACTACTTCTCCAAGCACAATGTCCGTCTCTAGGAACTGATCCTTCCTGATAGTGTGTCCAAAGACCACGAGAAGATCTCTCTCTGTCCTCGTGAGATTAACTCTCTGTTCTCCTCACCAAGGAACATTCTAGCTGTTCTTCTTCCAAGACAGATTTGGTCTCACTTCTGGCCGTCCGTGCTAATTATGGATTCCATGGTGCCCCACCAAGTTATGGGATGCGAACCACAATTTCTGTGCTATTGCTATAATCCCATTTGGGAGCACAGGTTGTGTTTGTGATCGTAAAGAGGAAGGATTAGCGTAGTGTGTGTATTGAGTCTATCTCTTTTGAGCTATAATAGAGAATAAAAAGATAGGAAGCAAGAAGACATGGGGAAGGCAAGAGGTGCTGAGTTGCATGAAGATCACCCGGGAGTCGAAGCTCAGAAGAAACAAAGAGTTTCCTCCAGAGCTGACCGAGAAACCTAGAGAAGCTATCACCTTAAACTCTGACTTTCAGCCTCCCAAACTGTGAGAAAATAAATCGCTGTTTCTTAAAGCCAATATCTGTAGTTTTTTCCTTGATAACTAAGTTTTTCTTGATAACTAAGAAAAAGGAGCCTTGGTGGCATGGTGTGCTATGAATTAGGCAAGTAACCCTGAGGGCAGCAGTTCAACGCTACCAGCCATTCCGTGGGAGAAAACACGGGCCTTTCTACTCTGGTAAATGGACAGCCTCAGAAACCCACACGGGCAGTTCCACTCTGTCCTGTGGCGTTGCTAAGAGTATGAACCAACTCTATACTAGAGAGTTTTTTATTTTGTTTTGAGATAAGTAAGACCATGGTATAATCAATGCTCTTTTAAAAAAAAAGTTGCTTTCCTGGTAGCGTAGGTGGAGATTAACACAGGTCATCCGTGTTGCATTCAACAATTCACATACATTTTGTTTCAACTCCTCCATTTCAATGTCCTCCATGGGCTGCAATATCTCATCATTCGTCACCAACATCTAATCCGTGTGCATTGCCTCTTCTTTGATCTTCTTCATGCATTGTTCAGCTTCAGTATGCGGGCGAGGCAGTTGACTTGGCTCAGATGCACCTTAGTCCTTGAGGCACCATCTTTGCTTCTAACATTTCACTCAAATCTTTTGCTGCCAATTTGCCCAATGCAGTGCGTCATTTGATTTGTTCACTGCTGTGTCCATGAGCATTGATTGTGGATCCATGGAAAACAAACTCCTAAAAATTATTTCTCCATTTACCGTGATCTTTCTCTTTTTTAAATCCTTTTATTGAGATGTCTTACAGATATCATAACATTCCATAATTCAATCTCATCAAGCAGTATTGACAATTGCTACCACAGTCAGTTTCAAAATATTTTCTTTCTACTTGAATCTCTGATGTTTCTTTTTTTTTAAATAATTAAATCATTTTATTAGGGGCTTGTACAACTCTTATCACAATCCACACATACATCCATTGTGTCAAGCACTTTTGTACATTTGTTTCTCTCATCATTCTCAAAACATTTGCTTTCTATTTGTGCCCTTGGTATCAGCTCCTCATTTTTCCCCCTTTCTCCCTCACCTTCTTTCCACCCTCCCTGTATCGCCACTCTCACCACTGGTCCTGAGGGGGTTATCTGCCCTGGATTCCCTGTGTTTCCAGTTCCCACCTGTACCAGTGTACATCCTCCAGTCCAGCCAGATTTATAAGGTAGAATTGGGATCATGATAGTGGGGGGGGAGGAAGTATTCAAGAACTAGAGGAAAATTGTATGTTTCATCATTAATACACTGCACCCTGACTGGCTTGTCCCTCCCCGTGGCCCTTCCACAGGTGGGCCCTGGGTCCCCACTCCACACTCCCTCATTCACAATGCTATGATTTTTTTGGTCTTTGATGCCTGATACCTGATCCCTTGGATGCCTCGTGATCTCACAGGCTGGTGTGCTTCTTCCATGTGGGCTTTGTTGTTTCTCAGTTAGATGGCCACTTTTTTACCTTCAAGCCTATAGTACCCCAGACTCGATATCTTTTGAGAGCTAGTTTCTTATTGGTTCAAGTGTGTGGAATTTCGTTTTCTATATGTGGAAGTGTAACTCATGCCGAAGGCTCCAGTGTTGTTTGACCTTCATCAGTGTTTGAGGTCCTGTACTCTTTCAGCAAGCGAGGTCATGCCATCTGAGCATCACATGTTGTAAATGAGCCTTCTTGTAATCCTGGCGTCATATTCCTCTTCATATAACCCAAATTCTCAGATCATTTACTCATCATATAGATCGAATAAGTATGATGGAAAGACACAACTCTGATGCCCACCTTTCTGATTTTAAACCACTCAATAGCCCTTGTTATGCTTGACTGACTCTCTCTCGGTCTAGGGACAGGTTCTGTATGAGCATACTTACGTGTAGTGAGTTTCCATCCTTTGCAATTCTGTGCATAATTTGCTATGCTCCTTGCAATTGAACACCTTTACATCATCGATGCACAAGTAAGCTTCTTTCTAGTGTTCTCTTCTTTCAGTCAAGATCTAACTACTGCAGCCATGTTACCCTTGGTCCCATATCCAAGTAACTGTGATCATCTTCTGACCCACATTTTCACTCTCCCATTCACCAAGACTTACCAGAGAGGGCCATTTTCTAAAGAAGTTTAAGTGATTGAAAATAACAAGCCCTATTGATTAAATAAACAACAAGCCATATCACTTCCCACCATGGAAGCACTCATTAATTCAATGTGGGAGCAGAGGATGCCGAAGAGTAAAGGAAGCCACTGGGTGAAAAATGGGGGTCTTAAAATAGGAATCCCAACCATTAACGATTTGAAAAGATGAAGATTAAATTGCATACACTGGCTGCATATAATACCTCATGAATTTATTAAGAGAAAATTAGCATGGGCATTGGACTTATTACCTAGCTAACATTGCTTATGACAAAGTATATGTTAGCAGGAGAAGAGCTATATTAACATGATTAATATTTTCACTCAAAAATCCTAACAGGATTTCAATTTTGATAGATAGAAAAAAATATAATCTAGCTAATGGAGTTTTGGGGGAAATTTATACACAGCTCAGGATAAAGGGAAGAATTTTAGGTGGAAAGGAATCCTTTAGTTTTCCTTTTTGACATTTGAATATTGGGAGTCATAAAGAAAATTATACAACTAACAGCAAAAGAAACTTTTTTGGGTTTGTAGTGGATGATCCTGCAGCCTCGCTAGACTCAAAGCAAAGATCAGCTCGGCGCACCCTCTGCCCAGTCCGATCCAGAAAGGAGACATGCAGATGACTATGTCTCTAAGAAGGGGTGTGGAGATGGCATCTAATAGGAATATTAGGGAGCAAACGTTTTCCTGTGTGAATCATTTTACTTCATTCCTCGTGGGCCATTAAAGATTCAGCAGTGAGTGGATTTTGGTAGCTGTAATCCAGAAAGAGGAAGCTTCCCCCTGGGTTGATCCAGAGCAACGATTTTAAGTGAGATGAAGGGCCCCAGGGGCAGTGGGCTGGAAGAACCAGTGGTTATAAGAAGAAAGCGTAAGAGCTTCTCTTTGTATTAAAGATGAATTAGAAGGAAGTGTCCATCACTAATGTTCAGGAACAGGGCCCTAATGGAACCCGTGGTCCATCTGCTTGTGGTTGCTGATGGCTAGGCATCTTGAGGGTGCCCACAGCCCAGAGCCATCACAGTGCAATTCATTGGGGTGTTGGTTTAGCTTGCTGCTATAGTTTAATATCCACGTGGGCTAAAATCAATAGAAGAGGATATTGTATAATATTTGCCATCAACAAAGCAGGAAATTGGCTTCAAATTATACCCCTGGTGACGCTTTTGATACTCAGTACTCCTGAGTTGCTCTGGTGGTGTTGTGGTGAAAGCCCTCGGCTGCGCACAGAGAGAGCCATGTTCAAACTGACTGGCCCTGGGCTGAGCATTGCTCCTGTCTGGACTAAGAAGATGGGAAACCAAGCTCCAAAAGGATTAACCAGTTTACAAGTAGCTTAACCTAAGGATGTACAGTCTTGGAAACACAATGGGGCAGCCCTGCTGTGTTCTACAGCATCGTTATCATTGGAATCCATGCACTGTCAATAGGTGTGGGCCCAGTGGTCCAGAGAGTAGAACTATCCAGCCAGTTACTATCACTCAGTGGGGAGAAGAATATCCCGGATGAATCTGAGAAACCCTTCTATGTACCACCATGCAGACATAGGTGCTTTACTTCTGATATGTCCAGGATGCTGTCACGTTTGCCATGTGCAATGAGACGTCCCCCAAACAGGCCAACATTTATAAAGCAATGGTTTTCAAGACCCTGGCAGTCAGACAGCCATGCAAGGAAGGACAGTGATGCAGAACGGATGGGAAGTACAGATGAAACCTAACACGAGCACGTTTACCCCCTCAGGTGCTTTCAGGTTGCCGCAGCAAGAAGGGCAAACAGGTGGAAGGTGGTAAATTACCTGAATTGAGTTATGGAGCTCAGAGGCTGAGAGACAAAGGCAATCAGACCTTGTGTGCCAAAATAAAGGGGAGCAGGACAAGGCTGTACAGAGAGAGAACCTCTAAGAAGTTCTCCTAAAATATTCAGCCCAACAATGATCCATTCAAACCTGTGAAGAAACTGATTTAGAGAAAGTAGCACCCCACTAGAGTCCAGAGAGCAGGATCCAGTGTTCACAGCGTGGGAAGATAGCTTTCCCCCAGACTGGAAAGCCAAGGATTTTGGGTAGAGTTCAGAGAACAGTCTAGCCTCCCTAGATAACAACTGACCATGCACCTGTCTTGCCCAACAAGACATAAAATAAAGCCTCAAAGGATCAACCCATTTAAAAGTAGCTTACTTGAGCCCTAAACAGATGTGAAGATCATTAATTGTTGGTAGGTGCTGTGTTAGTGTGGGTACACTAGAAAAACAAATCCATAGTAGCTCATATGTGTATAAGAGAGTTTTATATGAAGGGTAATTGCACATTGAGAAAAGATCCCAACCCAGTCCAGTCCAAGCCCTAAATCCAATATTAGCCCATATGTCCAATACTGATCTATAAAGTCCTCTTCAGACTCATGAAACACACGCAACGACACTGAATGCAGGATGAACACACGCCAGTGGGTAAAACGTCTTTGGATCCAGCGGCAGTGTAATCATCTCAGTGTTGGCAGGGTTCCTTATGTGGCTTTTCCAGGTCCACGGTTCTGGCTGCATCAGGGTAGGTCCATGAGTCTTGTCAGCTGAGTTTCATCTCAGGGAGTGAGCAGAGAGAGCGAAGTGTCCCCCACCTCCAAAGAGGAAAATGCCAGAATTCCAGAATCCTCAGGAGAAGGCCACGCCCACACAGAGGCCTCATTGGCTATATCCTGACTGTCAGCCTAGACTCAACCCCTACACTCTGAATCCTCAAATTGACACCAGATTATGCAACTACTGCAGGTGCCCTAGCATCCGTTCAGACCCATAGCACAATGGAAGGAACCGTGGCCCAGTCTTGTGCCGGCCTCACAATCATCCCTATGCTTGAACCCCTGGTTGTAGCCACAGTGTTGATCCATCCCATCAAGAGCCTTCCTCTCATTTGCTGACCCTCCACTTTACCAAATGTGATGTCCGTCGCCAGGGACCAGTCTCTCCTGACAATGCGTCCAAAGGACTCGAGACACGGTCTCTCCATCCTTGCCTCTAAGGCCCATTCTCGCTTTCCTTCTTCCAAGACAGGGCTGTTTGTTCTTTTGGCAGCCCGTGGTATTTTCAATACTCGTCACCAGCACCACAATTCAAATGCACTGGTTCTTCTCCGGTCTTCCTTCTTCAATGTCTCATGTTCACACATGAATGTGCCCATTGAAAACACCATTCCTTGGGTCTGGTGTGCCTTAGTCTTCAAAATGATATCTTTACTCTTCAGCACTTTGGAGTGGTCCTGCACAGCAGATTTACAATGAAAAACTGGTAGCCCAACAGACTATTGATGAGAAGGTTGGAGGTTCAAGCCCGCTCATCAGTGCCTTGGAAAAAAGAACTGGCAATCTAATTCCAAAATGCACCCACTGAACACCCTCTGGTCTGGAGGCAAGATCTACTCTGGCGCACACAGGGTCACCGTGAGTCAGAGCCAGAAGTGGACAGCAACTGGCTTACATTAGTGGAGAGCTATCTTGTAGACAACTGTCGGGAACCTCAGTATTCTTAAAAAAAAAAAAAATGCTTATTCACTGGAACTTGAATGCAAGCAATCAAAACCCTGCCTGGATTTTTAAAAATAGAAATTGGTAAGTTGATTGAAAATTCATACAGGAATACATATGACTGAGAATATCCAAAATAAATTTTATTTAAAAAGAACAAATTTGGAAGCTTAATGTTACCTGAATTTAAGATGTATTTTATAGCTCTGATGCTAAAGGCGATGCAGTGTTTATGTGAAAATAGACTCACTGATTAATGGAACTGAATATAAAATTCAGAACTATGGCCACATAACATTACGCTTGGTTCTGCAAATAGGATACAAAGGAGAAAGAACACTCTTTCTACAAATTCAGCAGAAACATTTGGATAGCCATGAGCAAAAGACCTAAACCCGATTGATATGACTTACCACGTACAGAAATAACCTCAAAAGGGTAACAGACCTAGTTGTCAAACCTAACACTGTAGGCTTCTAGAAGGACTCACAGAAGAAGCATCACTCGGCAAGGATGTCCCCAATGCATCACAACCACAAGCCATCGGAAACTATGAATACACTGGACTTGATCAAAAATTAAAATGCTTCTCTTCAAAGCACACAAAGAGGAGAATAAAGAGACGATCCATCACACGGACAAGAAAACTATGTCAAGTAAAATAGCTGATGCTGCTGGCAGTGCAGTCGTGCTGTGATGACAGACACATTGATAAATGAACCTGAACAGAAATGAAATGAACATAACATGTATGCTGCAGTATAGTGGTTACGTGTTGGGCTGCGATCCAAAAGGTCCAAAGTTTGAAACCACCAGCTGCTCCCTGGGAGAGAGATGTGGCTTTTCTACCCCCATAAAGAGTTACTGTCTTAGAAAGCCTCAGGGTCCGTTCTCCCCTGGCCTATAGGGTCACTGGGCGTCAGAGTGGACTTGAGGGCAGTGAGCTTGATTTGGGACTGGTTTAATGTATCTAATAAAGGGTGGTTGTCTGGCAGATGGGCATAAGATGTGTGAGTCATGACCAACATGTAGACAACCGATTCAAAAATCGAGCAGGCGTTCAACTCGACATTTCATTGAAGTAGATAAACAAATATGTCAGTGATAAATAAACACCTGCAAAGATGCTCGTTAGTCATGAGCCTTTTGACATAAATAAATGAACTGGTTGACGTTGAGTGGACTTCAGTTGATGGTGACCCTGTGGTTTTCAAAGGAGACCCAAGCTCCATGGCTTTTCCAAGGGCGGTGGCCACTGGGAGACAGACCTTTTTTCTGTGGCTCCTTGGGACGTATCAGCACCATCGACCTTCTGATGATAAGCCTTGTGTTTAACTACCTCACCTCCCAGGTATTCATAGGTCATTAAGCCAACATAAAGCAGAACTCCAAACCTGTTTCTGTGTAGTGGATTCTGACTCATGAGGATCCAGGTGCTGCTGTGGGTTAGAACTGAATTTCATGAGGTTTTCTGGTTGTCATGCACATGGGAGCATCAGCCAAGAGATCGAAAACCTGGTGCATCCTGTAAATCAGTTGCAATCTCTCTAGAACATTGAAAATCAAGGATGTCACTCTGAGGACTATGTTGTGCCTGACCGACCCAAGCCATGGTCTTTTCACTGGTGGAAGTTGGACTTGAAGAAGGAATACCAGAGAAGAACAGCTGCATTTGAATTATGGTGAATGTTAGAAGTACCACGGATTGCCAAAAGGACAACTCTCTCTGTCCTGGGAGAAGTACAGCCAGAACGCTCCTGTGACACACAGATGGTGAAACTTCACCTGACATCTGTTGGTCTCAGGAGAGACCAGTCCCTGGAGAAGGACACACGCTTGGTAAAGCAGAGGGGCAGCCAAAAATAGGAAGACTTTCTATGAGATGGATGGACCCCGCAGCTGCCACCATGGGCTCAAACATCAGAACAATTGTGAGGACGGGGCAGTATCAGGTGGCCTTTTGTTCGGTGGCACCTGGGGTTGCTTTGAGCCAGAACTGACTCATTGGCAACCCAAGAGCAACAATCCTTGTGGAAGCAGATCACGTAGTCTGGAAGCTCCACTCAAACCTATCGGCACCCTAGGAACCCACGAGCCTCAGCTGACAGACAGGCGGTGGCTGTCCATGACAGACACTGGGGTGGACTTGAGTCGGGTCTGCTGGGTGGCAGGGGAGAGCTCCACTATGAACCACCACTGCCTCATCCTAACTGTACCAGCATGGAGCACCCATGCAAACACACTGTCAGCTCGGCGGTGAAGTGCCGTCACCGATGTTGGCTTTAGGTGGATCCTTGTCCAGGTCCCTGTGAGTTAGTGATGTCTCCCCACCCCCACCCCCTTCAAGGAGGCAGAAATGGATGTCCCCAAGCAAAGAATCTGAAAGCATGAGAGAGCTGGCCGATTTTATCATGTTTGCTTCTATGGGAAGATCTTGTTTGACATTCCTCCTACAAGACAGGAAAGGAAGAGGAAGGAGTTTGAACAGCATCGGGATTTTAAAGAGCCCCATTTAATGTCCCTGGTGGTTCTCTGTCTCTCTCCCTGTCTGTCTGTCTCTCTCTGTCTCTCTGTCTCTCTCTCTTTCTCTGTGTGCAGCCATATCTGAATTTTAGTAGCAAAAATAACCAAGAATTCCAACTCTAGGCTAACTCCCCTGGCCCAGGAACAATACATAACATTTTTACATTTTTACTTTAAGTCATTTACATCTGGCTGCAGCGGTCACACAATGCCATCCGGAGCAGAGAGATGAAAGAGGCGCGCGCATGCGTGTGTGTGTGTGTGTGTGTGTGTGTGTGTGTGTGTGTGTGTGCTCCAGCATGTAAGGCACAGACTGCAGAGAGTCGAGGGCTAATGAAGGAGGGGAGAGAAACATCAGAACTGGAGATTTCTTCTTCTTCTTAGATTTCTCGAGTTTGGTATTTCAAAAACGTAGCTCACTGGAGGGATGTGTTTCTCAGGCTTGGTGCTCACAGTCAGGCAAGCAAAATAATGTTCTTTTAATGCCGGAGTGTAAGCCTGAGGGAGACCTCCCTCCTGTCTCTCAGTCCTTGGGAAATTATGTTTTCATTTTGTTTTGCTTTTTAATTTTATTGGGGCTCTTACAGCTCTTATCACAATCCATACATATATCTATTGTGTCAAACACATCTGTGCATATGTTGTCATCTTTCTCAAAACATTTTCCTTTTATGTTTTCAGAATGATGATGGCAACAAATGTACAAATGTGCTTGACACAATGCATGTATGGATGGATTGTGATAAGAGTTGTACGAGCCCGCAATAAAATTATTTATTTTTAAAAAACACAACATTTTCTTTCTATTTGCTCCTCATTTTCCCCTCCATCCCACATGTCCCCTTGATAATTTATAAATAATTCTTTTTTTTTTCATGTCTTACACCAACCACTGTCTCCTTTCACTCACTTTCTGTTGTCCATCCCTCTGGGAGGTAGGAGGGGTGGGGCATATGTCGATCATTGTGATTGGTTGCCCCACCCCTACCCTCCTAGTATCGCTGCTCCCCTTATTGATCCCCAGGGGTCAATATCTGTTCTGGATTTCCTGTGTTGCAAGCTCTTATCTGTACATGTTCAGTACACCAGAACAGTACACATTTTCTGGTCTAGCCAGGTTTGTAAAATAGAATTGAGATCGTGGTAGTAGGGTGGGGGGCAGGAAGCATTAAAGAGCTAGGAGAAGGTTGTGTGTTTCAGCTGTGTTATACTGCACCCTGCCTGGCTCTTCTCTTCCTTATTGCCCTTCTGACAGGGGTTTCCAATTGACTACAAAATGTGGGCAGATTGGCCGCTGACTCAAGACCACCGTGTATCTTCCTGAATTCCAGTAGAGGTGGAATATTGGGGATTTGGTTAGAATGAGCAATGCCATTCTGTGTTTCCTAAAGCAATGCCTCTTGGGTCCTTGGATGGTCAGAAATCCTCTGAGAATTCCAGGATATTATAGGACTTCTGCTGGGGCATGGGGGTACAGTGGTGACACCCAATCTGTCCATGCAATTTCCAGATACATGTCTTCATCCAGGAGCCCCAGTGGCACGCTGGTGAAGCTCTGGCTACTTGCTAAAAGGTCAGCAACTCCACGCAGCGGACACATGGAAGAAACGTCTGATGATTTCCCCCATAAAGATGACAGCTCTAGAAATGCTTTGGGGTGGTCCCACTCCATCCGTAGGGTCTCCAGGAGGCAGGGTCAACTGGACCGCACACAGCAATCACAACAGGGTCCACTGGGAGTCTTTGGGAAGTGCACAGGGATTAACACTTGGCTGGCATCTGAAAGATTGGAGGTTCAGACCCATCCAAAGGCCCTGGAGGAAAGGCCTGGCTACCTACGTCCAAAAAAATCGGCTATTAGAAACACTCTAGAGCAGAGTCGTACTTTGATAGACATGGGTTGCCATCATTATATTATGCTATTTGTGGTAGTTACATAATTTCATGTCAACTTAAAAATGTACAAAAGCGTAGGGTGGAGTTGAGCCTGTGGGTCAGGTCACAGACTGATGGGCTCATTTGGTGGTGCAACCAAGATACACAGCTCTCTGGATGCTAGTCTCTCTCTCTCTCTCTCTCTCTCTCTCTCTCTCTCTCTCTCTTTCTGCCTTCACTGTCCTGCTTGCTGGACATCCTCAGAGCTTCTGAAATCCTGTCATGTGCCCACCACCATTGGATCCATATGACTTTGCACCTACCAGGGTGTGATATTCCTGAATTCTGTATCATTCCATGTGGCTGCGTGAGTCTGAAGAGGGATTTATGAACTTGAATTGGACTGGGCTGGGCTATGCTCGCTCTTACATGTATATGAGTGTCACTGGATTTGTTTCCCCCTCCCCCGCAATTATGATTCACTCTGAATCATAGCCACTGTGTACATAGCCACTCAGTACAACAGGGCAAAACACTCCCAGACTCTGTGTCCACTTCACTGAGCCTTCCCTTTTGTTGTTGGTTTTTTTTTTTTTTGAACCCATTGTTGTAGCCACTGTGTCAATCCATCTTGTTAAAAGGTCTTACTCTTTTTTTACTGACCCTCTATGATCCCAAGCATGATATTCTTCTGCAAGACCTGTTTTCTCTGGAGAGCTTGTCTCAAGTAAACAAGACAAAGTCTTGCTGCCATCCTTAATTGTAAGGCGCATTCTGACTGGACTTTTCCAAGGCGGATCTGTTCCTTCTTCTGGCAGTCTGTGGAAAGTTCAATGTTCTCTGTCAAGCCCATAACTTAAAGGCATCAATTCTTCTTCGGTCTACCTTATTTTCTTACTCTTTTTCTAGTTTTCACATGTATGTGAGGAGACTGAAAGTTCTGTAACTTGGGTCAGGCACCCCTTAGGCATCAAAGTGGTATCTTTGCTCACTATACTCAACATTTTTGTTTTGTTTTTGCTTTATGGTCTCTCAGAAAATGCCCACACTCCATATCTCAAATCCAGGGTACACCAGTCATGACCATTATTTATAATTCGACCCCAGAGGGGAGTAAAAAAGGAAGTGACCCCACCTTCATCTTTGAACCAAAAGGAGTGGCTGACCCACTTTCACCCAGCAACTACCTGAGTGGAAAGACCTGTTTTTTATTCTATTTCTGTTTCCACATGGCCTAAAGCTATAGAACTCTCTGCCTGCAGCCAGGCTCCAGTGATAAAAGAATTGAGCAATAGTTTTAAGAGCCTTCAGACTGGATGCTTTTTGTAAGAGAAACTCTAAGCCAAAGCCCAGTCAGTGGATGTCTCCGTGGGTGACTACTGTCCCCAGCTGTTCACACCCCTGTCATGGGTCACCAAACTTAGGGTGCTCTTGACTTTCCTGATGTGGGCGATCTGATCACTAACACAAGAGTCCCGGTAGAGAACTTGTTATCACTCCATGGATGCTTGGCAGTGGACACGAGTCCAGCGAAGTCTAAAAGTACATGTGAAGGAACAGAAAACCAAAAAGCAGCATCGTGATAAACGGCAAAGAGATTAAAGTGATCAAGGGTGCCATCTTCTAGTTTGCACAGCCGACACCCATGCAGCAAAGAACAGTCAAGACGCCAAACCAGGCGTTCCGTCAGGGACTCTTCCTCACAAGACCGCTGGAAAACCGGTGAAGAAGAAAAATGTGACCAAACCACGGTACTGTATGTACTCGTGTACAAGCCGAGTTTTTCAGCACATTTTTATGCTATTTTTGTGGTAAAACTAGGTGCCTTGGCTGATATTCGGGTTGGCTTGTACTTGAGTCTGTACAGTATTTTCAGATCACCGCATGGTCGTGTGAGAGCTGGAAAGGGACTAACAAGGAATTGATACAGCTGAAGCATCGTGCTAACGGAGATGGTGGAACGTACCACTGCCTCTCAAAGCAATGAACAAATCTGCCTTCAGAGAAGCACGGCCACGATGCTCCTTAGAAATGAGTTCGGCAAGTCTTCATCTTACATCCTTTGGGCATATTGTCCAGAGGGATCAGTCCCTGGAGAAAGAAAGAATGCTTCGGGGAAATAGAGGGCCAATGACAAAGAGAAAAACCTTCAAAAGATGGATCGATACATTGATTAAAGAGATGGGCCAAAACATGGCAAGGAGTCTGAGTTAGTTTATTGTGCCAACCTGGCTGATAACCACATGTGGGGTTAATTGAAGGGTGGAGAGATAAATGGCTCTGTGAGCCTCACCTTTCTAGTTCTCAAGTCTCTTGCTTTGTGATGATTGCACCAGGGTACAGCTGCCTTAGCAAATCTCTGCTCCAGCTTGCAAGGCTGACTTCCCGCAAGACATCCCCAAGGAGAAGCCGCATGGACCTACCCCGATGCAGCCCCGGGTGCTGGAGCAGCCATGTGGAGACCCCTGCCAGCGCTGAGATGCTTACACGTTCACTGATTCAGCTTTCCTCCTGCAGTCAGCATCATAGTGTGTGTTTTGTGAGATGGAGGAGGACTTTGTGGATTGGTGTTGGACAGATGGGTTAATGTTGGACTTGTGGGCTTGGGCAGCACTGGGTTGGGATGTTTTCTTGATGTGCACTTACCCTTTATATAAAACTCTCTCTTACACATGAGTTTCTGTGGATTTGTTTCTCTAAAATACCCAGACTAACACGGAGTCTGAGGAGGGTTCAGGGATGGGCAGTGTTCATTCAGCTTCTAACGGGGTCTCTATGAGTTAGTGTGGACTCAAGAGCACCCCAGCAGCATCACTGAAAGATGGCATTCAACCCAGCGTTCCCCCAGAGAGGCAGATAAGAACAGCGCTCATCTCCCTGTTCTGTGTACCTCACTCCCCCCAGGACACAAACCATTGCTCAGCTTCCCATGAAGGAACACGACGTTGTGAAGAAGCGGTGAAACCAATCTGGAAGTTTCTAAGACTGTATGGGTCACAAAGCACCTTGTTTGCTAGTGGTTGCCACCCCCTAGGAATGGTGTCCTCTGTAATTTCACAGGCTCAAAGGAGAAACTACAGGTGCTATTTGTCCCCAGTAAACACTACAGCTTAAGGGGAAGCTGCACAACCAGGCTTGCTTTTTACCAGTCAACCTGGATCAGGAAAGGGCATACAGGCCACAGAAAGAGAGTAGTGTGCATCTCTCTGCTCCTTTCATAAGGACCCCTGCTAGCACGATCATTTGCCAGCACTATAATCTAAATATGTAGATTCATCTTAGGACCCCACCTTTGGTTGTCCATCTGGCTTGGCTTCGTTTCCTGGATGCTGAAAATCACTTACACGTCTGAACTTCTTTCCTAAACTTTTCCCAAGAAGTCTTTCTAATCTAATCTCCCAGGGAAGTTGCCAATGTCTTGCTCATTTGAGTTCTGTCTCTAACCAGGGTGATATGTGCAAGAAGATGTGCAGAGTCTTGGCCTCAGAGAGTAGAGCATCCCTAAGGGGCCACAGAGCTATTTTCTAATAAGAAGTGCAACACGGAAGCACAAGTGACAGAAAGGGGAGGAAGCCAATATAAAGGTGCATTATCAAACTGACCACCATTTTTTACTAAATTCAGTCATTTACCCAAAGCTGCGGGTCCATCTTTCTGGAGGCTCTATCACTGACTGCTTCTCAGTATGGTCTTTCTAGAGGAGGAAGCAGGAAGGGCAGCTCCACCAGGTCCATTCTCATTGGTGAAAGCCTCCCTATAGGGCATCAGGTACCCCTGAACTTTGGATCTGAGCTTGTGTAAGCTGTCAATGTAACCAAGAAAAGATTGAGGCAGTAGGAAAACCCAACAAGAGGGGCCTATGGGTGGAAACTGGTTGGAGACAACACAGAGTGAAGCACCATTGTAGTGATGGTTGGGACTCCAAGAATTGCCCAAAGTCCCATGAACAGATCCCTGGATGC
>NW_022111373.1:148133689-148135114 GCF_000313985.2 Echinops telfairi
CTGAGCCATTTGTACTGCTTTATAATTTAATTAACTGTTTATTTATTATGTTATATATCTATCTATCTGTATAAATATTTATTAAATTATTAGCATTCTGGTTTTGTTTGGAGAACCCTGTCTAACACATGCAGCAACTAGAATCTTCAAGTTGGAAGGGGACTTAGAACCCCTGCACAACCTGACCCAGGAATGTCTCCTGTCACGTGGTCCTACATGGGCACACGTGCGTGCAGTTGCCATGAATCAGAATCCACTTGACGGCAACTGGCTTGGTGTTTGGTTCCTGTCTGGGTCAACATTGCTTTCTGAAGTATTCCAGCCTCCATCCTGCTCTAACAAGGCCTCTGAAAATGGGCAGACCTTGAGGTTTTGGAACAAAGCTCTGCCTATCCTCTGCCGATAACAACTCTCGTCTGGCGAAACAGCTTTTGGCTTCAAACGGAGCCTCCATCAAGCATTTTTCACGAAGTCAGCGAGAGCAGGCTTGAAAACCACAGGCTCATCCTGAGCCAGGCCATCTGCTGCCCGGGGCCAAAGTAATTGGAGACCCTTCCCACACTGGGTCGGCGGCAATCCCGCAACAGGGCTCCCTGGATCTCCACGGCCAGCCACAGGGTGTGAGTTCAGAACAGGAGTGCCGGCTGCCGCTAGCACAGTGCCCAGCTTCCAGGATGAACAGCCCTCTGGTGCGCACAGCAGCATGGACGAAGCCAGAGAACGCAATGCGGAGCAAAGCACAGGAGGCAGTGTGTGCGCCACAGTTCCTTTGATATCTCGTACAAACGCAGTTCCAACTCCTCTGTGCGAAGACCCAGGGGAAAGAGAAGAGTGTAGTGGGGGCACCAGGGTGCTGTCAAAGTCTTAATTCATGACCTGGGCACTGGCTAAGTCTCAGAGGGAGGCAGGGTATGGGAGGGAACAGGTTACACGGAGTGACTATGTCAGATACCAAAGTGACCACCTGTTAAGTTTTTGTGTTGTGTTTCACCAGCTGAATGGAAAACTGATTTGCTCTGTAAACCTTCATCCAATTTACATAAAAAAATTAAAGAATGAAATACGTGTGCATGTATATCTATATATCTATATCTATATCTATATCTATCTATCTATCTATCTATCTATCTATCTATCTATCTATCTATATATCTCCATACCCTTGCAGTTAGCTAAAATGATGAACACATTTTCCATAAGCCCAGCTCACGCTCATAAACAAGGCTACACTTTCTTAATGTTCTTGTGGGCTCAGGCCAGGGCTGTCATTGTTATCCAGTGCTGGAGAAGCTCTGAGTCATTTGGTTTTGTCTGCACGCATCCCATGCACAAGCTGTTGGCTTCCCACTTGCCACAAGGATTCTGGCTGGGTGGGTTCTGGAGGTCTGAGAATGGCCTATGGAGGTGGGTAACACCAGGAGCTAC
>NW_022111373.1:148136208-148137596 GCF_000313985.2 Echinops telfairi
ACGCGGACGTAACGTAGGAATGCCACAGACGGAACAGAGGAGAGAGAGGCTGCTGTCTGGGAGGGGGCATCTGCTGGCTCTGATGTCAGTGGGATTGGGTGTGGGTGGTGAGAGAGATGGGGCTCCAGAGCCCCTCCTAGTTTCTGGCCTTGGCACTGAGCCGATCAGCAGGCTGTGTCAAAGCAGAGGCAAACTTCAGCAGCAGCCGAGGCGTGATCCAGAATGCCCATCCCAACTAGCCCTCCACTTTCTGGGTATCTTGAAAAAGCAGGGTGCCTTGCACTAACTCGCTGGGTGTCCCCACTGCTCGATTGCCCTGTGTCGCGTGAGGCCCAAGTACCAGTCCTACAGGAAGTTGCCCATGAGCACAGCCCCTCCTGCTGGAGGGGCGAGGGAGCCGTAGCTCTACTTCATTCCTCGGCAGACAGCTTGGGAAGAAGTCCCTGGGGAGTAGCCGATTCTCAACACCTTTCTTTCCAGCTGTCGCCCCTCTGCAGATTTTGTTCCAATTCTGGCTCTCTGGGGAATCCAGGAATCTCTATTTCCCTTTTGTGCTTTCTGTGTCAGATCAGGAGACTGATCTTTGGGGAAGTGTTTTCCCCAAAGCCCCCAGTAAAGCATGGTCTCCCAAAGGTGTCAGCATGGCGCTGGGCCCTAGGCATGCCGAGTCAATAGCGAATCCACTGAGCTCCCTGATGGATCCGTGGGTCGCAATGTTGAAGGTCTAAGGTTTACCTTCACGGGAGCCTTGTAGGGCAGTGCTACCCAGTCCTAGAGGGTCCCTGTGAGGAATGAGAAATGGCACGAAGGCAGTGGGGTTTGAGCTGAAAGCAAAGCCATCAGAGTGTTAAAGGACCCTGGGAGCACTGCCCTCCCTCCCCTGTGTGTCTCACACAGCCACCCGTTTCCCTACTCCTCCCCTGGCCCTCCCTCTCTCTCCTGTCCACTGCAGCATCACCTGGGCAGGCCATCACCATCAAGGTGTCCTTCATTTGGAGCAAAGACCTGGAGAGATGAGCATGGGTCATGGGTCCCCGGGAAGTCCCTGATGTTTCCTGTGCAGAGAGCCTACCTGCCCCACGGTGACATACTATTGAGAAATGGCAACTGTACTGAGCCCTGTCTTCCCCTGGACTCCTTCCTCTGAGTGGCGATGCCTGGGCTCGGGGCGGCACATCCCTTTCATTTTAAGGAGCCAAGGCAAGCAGCAGGCGCCGTCCCCAGTGGCCCATTCAGCTGTGGGGATTTCTCCTCTTTTATAGCGTTTGCTCCCTGTGGCCCTGTTACCAGCTGTCTTCTGCCTTTTTTATGCCGAGTGCACACACTTGCCTAAGCCTTGCTGTGCGTGTGCGTGTGCGTGTGTGTGTGTGTGTGTGTGTGTGTGTGTG
>NW_022111373.1:148138018-148144541 GCF_000313985.2 Echinops telfairi
GATTGTGCCGCATTCCAATGACTTCTTCCTTCTCACGGGAAGGCCTTAGACCAACTGTGGAGCGGCGTGTGGAGTCTCTGCGAGATACCTGCCCCGGCCACTGTCCTTTTGTCTTTAATTAGGGCTTCACAAGTTGGCATCCCTGAGTTCTGTGACTCTGTCTGTAAGACAAGACTTGGCACATCTCGAGGGACGGAAGCAAGAGAAGATTTGCCTGTATAATGTACCAAAATAATCAAAACGAAAAGCCCTGTGTCCTATAACTGGACAATGAAGTGGCACAAAAGGCGTGTGGTTTCAGCATACCAGTGACCCAGAAACAACAAGGGCATTGTGCCACGCAGGTGGCCCTGATGGAGATGAAGCAGCAGCAGCAGGTAGGCTTTCCAAGAGGCCTTCTTGCCAGCCGGTTATGCACCTCTGTGTAGGTGTGAGCGTGTGCACCCGTGTGTAAGTCAACGGCAGTCGGTGGAATCTAATTAGGGAAATTAATAGAGAGTTTGAATTATTAAATATTTTAAATAAATTCAAATTACATGTGTTACTATTCCAGCAGAGAACTATGATTTATTCTCTTAACAACCATATCTCAATTGTTGACAATCAGCTGGGTAATTTGAATACGCTCAAGGGAACAAAAAAAAATTGCTATCTTCAGCCTGCAAACTCATAAGCATCATTATTTTGTTAACAATGTCTCTCTTCACTGACAGCACTGAGATTAATCCCGTTGAATAAGCAAAATTTAAAAATTGCCAATCCATGTCCAAGACATCGCTGCATTTGTAAGAAAGGGAGGCTATCATTGTATGAATGCGTGCACTTTTTCTCACATTAAGTGAAGTATCTGTGTCTGGAACTCTCCATGGCATGGGGGAAATTCAATATAAACACACACACACACACACACACACACACACACACGCGCGCGCGCGAAAGTATCAGGTACCCATACACAGAGTCTCTGCCAACACTAAGATTCACAATCTTCACCCCTCACCCGCATACATCCTTTTCCTACTTTGTAGTTTGTGTCAAAAGTTCTGCCTTTAATAAATGTTAATCAGCATCTAAAATTATCCGTATGGATGAATGTGTTTACCAATCTTTGAAAGCTGAGAAAGTTACACCGAATATGTTTCATCCAAGCCGCAGGGAGTCAGGTTGGGCTGACCTTGTGCTACTGGAGGTCTGCTACACTGGTGAGATGGACTCATCGGGACAGTGAGCGGGAAGGGTATGGTATGAGGAGCCCAGGTAATCGTGTGAGTCATCAGGAAATAATGTGTGTCCCAGTAATTGGCACATGTACTGTGGAGGCTAGAGGAATTTGATCAAGACACAAACTTGGAGGAAGCAGCTGGGCACCTTTTTTGCTTTCCTGAGAGAACTTCCCCAATTCACTGCAGGTCAATCTTCTGGTGCAGGAAACACTGGTTATACGTCGAATTAGAGGCTGTGTCTCATGTCAAACAGTCATGTCCCTGAAATGCTGTGCCGCGGTGACTGGATTAATAGCCCTGATGTCAGGCATTCGAAACAGTTTCATGTAGGAAGCAGGAGCACAGATAATGTTTTAAGACTGAGAGTCGTGCAGCCCATATTGTGCTCTTGCTAAGCTTAGGGTTTCAGGCTACAGTTTTCTTCATCCTAGGCTGTGGCATTTCAGCTACTTATTGCGCTTGAGTCCAAGGTCAGTCTGTTAAGAGTCCTTTGTGCTTATTCAAGACGTACATTCTTGCCACGCTCACCAGCTCTCGGTCAGTGATGGGGACTGCTAGACCCAATGGAGAAAGCCTGCGTTGCCTTCTGATCCTCTGGTGGGTCAGCTGTTTGTGGCTCAGCACCCTGGAGGAATTCAAACATCAGAGGCAAAGCCATACCTACTTGGTGCCGTGCTTTGGGTTAGAGGATGTAAAAGCCTTTATCTAACCCCTTCAGCATTGTCTTAGCAGTTATTATTGTAATTAGGGGCCTTCAGTTCTAACTCAAAGTAGCTTTATTCCCAACAGAACAAAATATAAGTCAGTCCTACATCACTCTCGTACTTATGCTTATGCTTGAGCCCATTGTGGCCACCACTGGGTCAACCTCGCTCATTAAGAATCTTCCTTTTTCTTTGCTGATCCTCTACTTCGCTAAGCATGATGTCCTTTTCCAAAGACTGGTCTCTCCTGGGAGCATGCCCAAACCAACTGAAACAAATGCTCACCACCCTCACTTGTAAGGCGCACTAGGACTGCACTTCTTCCAAGAATGCTTTTTTCATCCTTTTGATGGTTCGTAGCATATTCAAAAATCTTCACCAACACCATAACTCAAATGCATCAACTCTTCATGGGGCCTCCCATTTCATTGTGCAACTTTCCTATGGGATGATTGGAAATATCATGGCTCAGATCCGCCTGAGTCCTCAAACTGACCTATGCGGCTTTTCGGTGCTTGAGATGATGCTGCACAACACATTTGTCCAACGCAATATGTTGTTTGATTTCTTGACCACTGCTTTCCGACGCGTTGGCTGTGGATCTAAGTAAAATGAAAGCCGTGACAACCCCAGAGCTTTCTCTGTGTGTCACGATGTTACTGATGGGTCTACTCTGTGGAGAATGGTTTTCTTTGCATTGTGCTATAATCTTGGCACAAAAGGATGTAGTCTTTGGCATACGTCAGAAAGTACTTCTAATTCTCTTCACGCTTAGCTCACCTGATCATGCCATCTGCATGTCACAGGCGGCTAATGAGTCTCCCCCCACCTGGTTGCCATGTTTTCTTCAATGGTCAGCTTCTTGGTGCAGTTGCTGCTATAAGGTTGAGGAGAAGTGACCTCCAGGAAGATAAGTAACATATCCAAAGTGTCCCAGCTAATTAATGAACCAGTCAGAACGCACGTGTGCTAGAACAGAGTAAATTAAGAACATGCCAGTAGGTAGTGCCAGACAGGTAGCCATGGTCTAAAATCTGCCTGGCATTGTGGGTCCTGCAAAGGAACCTGGTTTTTTTCCCCAAGCCACATGACTTTCTAACTCAAAGATACTATTAACTGGAGTTTCACGTGTTCTTTACACAGGTCACACTCATTAGAATTTATTGTCAATGTTCCTTTTTGTCTGTTTGGCTCCAACTCACAACAATCCCATAGACAACAGAGCAACATGTCGCCAGCCCTGTGGCATCTTCCTCATCACTGGGTGCTCGTACACTGCGGTGTGTTCTGAGTTCCAGCCAACCTAGGAGGCTCATCTTCCAGCACTCTACCAGACCACGTTCTCGGGTGATCCATCAGGTTTCCAGGGTCTAATTTAGGGAAGTAGATCACCAGGCCTTTCACCCTAGTCCATCTGAGTCTGGAAGCTTCACTGAAGCCTGTACCCCAGGGGTGATCCGACTAGCATTTGAAATACTGAGGGTCTCACCTCCAGTATCACAGGCACACATAGTTCAGCACAGCATGGCCCGCGGGGGGATGACTGGTGTTGTATTCTTTAGATTTAACAAGATAATTCTGGCATCTCAGCCACACACAAGACATCACCTGTGACACACTGCCAGGTGGGTGGTGGTGCTTAGACTGACCAACACCTTTATCTAGTTCCAATGTTCATCATTGCTGCCACCACCGAACCCCTCCACTCTGAAATTTCCTCCTATTTCTAAATCACTCAGCAAGGATCCATCAGGGATTGTTTATCTGGGCCTGGGCTTTGATGGTGCCTAAGTTTGAACTATCTTGCTTTCAGCACTTTGAAGAGAACAAATTTTGTTATTGATGAAGATCTTGATGCCAATTAAATTGTCTCTCCCTTTCATGTCCTCTGCCTTTTCTCACGACTTGTCCTTGAGGGATCTTTCCTCCTGGTATTTGAGGTAAATAAGTAACGTGGAAGAGCCTATGGAGTTATGGGATTGTGTTATTGACAATGCTTGGAACACAGCATGGCCACCCTGTATATGTGAGAGCACATGTATGTGAGAGCACATGTATGTGAGAGCACATGCATGAACAACAAATGGAAGGACACATCTTCCTCTTCGTGTTTAGAACAAAATCAGAGGCCACTGTTTCATTGAAAATGGACTCTGACCCAAAAGTCTATTAGAAATATGTTAATCTTTCTCCTATTAAGCTAAATGGAGTTATAGCCATAAAAACCTATCTCTCCACCTCTCCGAGTCTAATTCTGGATAATCACCTCAGATCTATCTTCCAATGAGTTCAAAATTTCTCAAATGTGCTATTTCATCTGCTGATTGCATTTTATTTCTGTTTGGGCTCTTTAATTCCATTTTAAACCCTGTATTTTCATGGAAGCATGCCTTTACAGCATTAACTCTAAACCTTATTTTTTAAACCTCAGTGATTTTAAACATTATTTTGTAACCCTTTTCTAAGTATGAAACTCTCAGGAAGGGGCATTCCTCCTGCTTTTGATTGTGTGCACCGATCCACTGATGGGTTTTTACGATGAACTGACTGTACGGCTCATGGTTAGTAGCCATGTTCCATCCAATTTTATTTTTATTCTGTTTGTTCAGACTTTATAAACGCCATTTACATTAGAGGAGCCCTGCAAACATAATGGGCGAGGCATTGAACTACTAGCTACCAGATTGATGGTTCAAGTCCATCAGTCACTTTGAAGGAGAATGATGAAGCTGTCCACTCCCATTAAGACTCACAATATTAGAAATCGTGATAGGGCATGAATTAAATGGTCCCTGAGGGCCACATGTGACCTCCTCCTGCTTCAGCAGGGTGGAGAATCCAACTCCCGACCAGCCCGTGGCACAGTGTCAGGTGTGCCTCCCCGCCCCATCGTTCCTTCGATGATTCTTCCCAAGATTGTCCACGTCTCTGCTGGTTTCACTCACCCATTTCAACAGCCACACTTGCAGACCATGCTGCCAGTGATGGGCATTTATGAGGGAAGCTAAAGGTCACCACAGGCAGGAGCAGAGAACGTTAAGCATCCCGTCTTTGTTCACAGCAGCACCTCTTCTCCGCCAGCAGTCAGGTCTCTCTCTGGCCCTCAGCCTCTCAGCCATGTGGCCCCAGCCTCCACCTCCATCAACACGGACGCCTGCCTCACTGCCTCACTGCCCTGTGGCCTCAGCAGCGTGGCTCCTCTGTGCCATCTCTGTGTGACCCCTCTGGTGCATCTGCTGCCACTGTCACTTCAGACGGGGAGCTCACATGACTCCGCTGATGGCTGCTTTCTTCCTGAGCCCAGGCTTCTCTCTTCCTGCTCTGAGATGGCTCTCTTACACATGGGGGGCTGGAGAAACTGTCCAGTCCCCTCTGTTAGTGTTTCACACACCCCATTTGCATGGTCCCGCCCAATCATTTGGAGGGAGGTACAGAGACATGGACTGAAGAGCCCTCTTGAAGACATTTCACGTCATGATAGGTTGCTGTCAGTCAGAATCAACTGGTTGACAGTGGGTCTGGGGTTTTGTTTTGTTTTTTATATTCACATTGAATTTTATGTATTTTATGTTGTCCTTACAGCTTTAACGAGAGACTCTGTTGGTGTCTAGAACTCACGTCTTCCCTCGGACAAGAACATTGGAATGATGGATGGTGATTTACCAGACGGAGATCAATACTCATCCATGACTCCAGGCTCACCTTTCAGGGTCAAACACCCATGTGACAGATGGGATTCTTTTGCACAAGGAGCACTGGCAGAATGTGGGGGGAAGGCAGCCCCCACAACTAATTGTGGGTCTGATAGGCGCAACAATATGGTTTGTATATATCAAGATTATAATAAAGTCATAGAGAGCATGAGAGATAAAAGAGAGATTTAAATAACGGAGTCAGAAACATTTCATGGTAGCATGCTCATCTCAGCCCTGCTTAGTGGTCCACATGGAGAGAGGGGGAGGGGAAGGAGGACAAGGGGAAAAGGAACAGGGGAGTGAGGCCGGGAGAGGAGAGGCCAAGAGGGAACCCGAGGAGAAAGTTCTTTATTGCTAACCCAGGCATATATACCTAAGGGGGGGAGGGGCATGCAAGCCCCTAATTACAGGTAAAGACATGCATCACAGGAGGGATTGCACTATAGGTAATACAGCAATGAGAGGGGGACAATCTAGGGATATACAGCAGTAGGAAGAGGAGGGATTGGGAGCACACATGTGACAAGATGGGCAGATCCTGGATTCAGGATGGCAGCCTAACTTTGGATGTCACTGAATGAGCAGGTTTGACCTGTTCTCTGGATCTCCATAGAAACCATTATCAGTAGGGTGTAAACCCCACCTAGCTCTGTGTCATCCCCACAGAGGATGTTGGAGCCCATGGTTGCAGCCACCGCATGAATCCATCTTGTCAAGAGCCTTCCTCGCTTTCACTGCCTCTCTGCTTGATTGTGTTGGGCTGGGTTGACTAGAGACACAAATCCAGAGACACGCATATGTGTGTATGTAAGAAGGTTGACTCCAGACACTCAGCCATGGAACCTTCTGGAGCACAGGTCTACTCCGACTGGGGAGACGTGAGCCAGAGTCAGTCCCATGA
>NW_022111373.1:148145006-148163489 GCF_000313985.2 Echinops telfairi
GTTGGGTGTTACGCCACGATCTGCTTCCCACAAGGTCAGCAGTTCAAACCCACCAGCTGCTCTGTGGGAGAAAGGTGAGGTTGTCTGTTTAAAGGCTCAGAAAGCCAAAGGGGAGGTCTACACTGTCTTGCAGAGTCATTGCAAGTTGGAATGACTGGGATGGCCAGGAGCTCGGCTCTTTGGATCTTTTTAATAGATGACATATATATAATCATGCTACTGTGATTGTCAAGTGCGGTCAAGCTGGGTCTGACCCAAAGTGGCCCTGTGCATAGCAGGTGGGATATACCCAAGGTTATATTTTGGCCCTGCTGAACTTGTTTTGACTTTCTTCAGCATCAACCTGAACTTGCATGTGAGCAATTCATGGTCTGTTCCACAGTTGATCCGGGCTTTGTTCTAACTGATGATGCTGAGCGGCTTCATCATCTCTCTCCACAAGTGCAGTCAGTGTGGTGCCTGGTGCCTGGAAAGCTCCATGTGTGCAGTCATCTGTGTTGCTGGGAAAAAAGGCATTTCCAGTTATTAAGTCATTGTAAGACGTGTAACATTCTGGCATGTGATACCTGCACCATCTTATCGCTAAGGCCATATTTTCCCGCCACTCATCCTTCTCTGTTTCCACAAATTATGTGTGATCATCAATGCTTCTGGAATACATAGTTGATCAGTTTCAGACTGTTGAAGCTGGTAATACTTTTCAATGTGACGTTGGTGGCTTCTCTGTAAGTCTGAGCAATAGTGATGTTAAATGGTCTCCTTGATGGTATACAGTAGGGTCCTACGCTGACATCATTGTATTTCATAATTCATCATGAAAATTCTTTTGAGAATGAATGCAACCCCGTGCCTCTGAAACGTTTCATTCCCTACAGCCAAATTGGATGGGTCCCTGCTCGTACTTTCTAACCTAGGGCTTTGTTTCTGGTGCCTGAAAGGTGGGAGATCCTGCAAAGGAATCGATCAAAGGCTGTGTTGATGGTTGAAATGAGTATAAGGTTTTAACTAACTCCTGCTTTATAATTTGTTCTTAATTAGTGTTTGAGGGAAAAGGACCTCTGGTAGTACAATGACTATGCTCTGGGCTGCTAACCTCAAGGTCAACAGTTCAAAATCACTAGCCATCCCATGGGTGAAAGATGAGTCTTTCTACTCCCATAAAGACTTGCAGTCTTGGAAACCCACTTGGGCCGTTCTACCCTGTCTTGTAGGGTCACACGGAGTCCACATAGATGCAGTGGTAGTGAGCTTGGTTGTGGTTTAGGGAAACATTTTCCTCAATGAATAAAAACACTCAGAATGAAATCTATGCGATGCTGTGTGCCCGGACCTAGCCTTTCTCTGACTCCTTCTTCTCTTCAGGACCTTTCCCCATTGACCCTGCCTTCTAACTCTCTCAGACCCCTTGTCTCTCCCCTCCTTGGCATGTGCGTTCTTCCAGCTGCTTCCATTTTGAATGGAATGATTCGTCTCTACCCTGTCCCCCGTGTGGGGACCTGGTGGGACGACAGCTTCGTGCTCAACTGCTCACAGATGGGTTAGTGGTTCGAGCCCACCAAGCCCTCCATGGGAGAGCTGTCTGGCAAGCTGCTCCCGTGAAGACAGCAGCCTGGGAAACCCTACCATGAGCTTCCCTCCGCCCCGTCAGGTGCCGTGATCTGGAAT
Organism: Echinops telfairi; assembly: GCF_000313985.2. Taxonomy (NCBI): domain Eukaryota; kingdom Metazoa; phylum Chordata; class Mammalia; order Afrosoricida; family Tenrecidae; genus Echinops; species Echinops telfairi. Next base: position 148,146,672 of record NW_022111373.1, read on the forward strand.
CGACGGCATCTAACAACAGCCAGGTGACTTGCACTGGGAAACCCTGAACTCGCTCTGTGATGGCGATGATTCCGTGTTACTCTCCTGCCACACTGCAGTCCATTAAGGGTGGGCTGTCCAATGGAAGAAGCGATCTTCCTTAAGGAGGGTCCAGAAAGAAAGGGGTCTCCTGGTCATTCCTGGTGCATCTTGGTTGGCAGGTAGAGAGATTTCAAATGACAGGAGTCGTGGGGATCCCGATGTGGCAGTGGATCATGAGAACCAGCGGTCGTGAGCAGAGAAAGCAGGAGCTAAGCTCCACATGCTGGCTTTCTTCAAGGGCACTGAAGAAGAGAGCATGGAGCCACGCCATCCTAACATGGTGAGCGAGAGACGACTCTGCTTCCTTTCTGGTGACTTAAATAAGCTGTCTAGACACCGTAAGCTCTAATTTCATTTCCCCTGCCCCACCACCTCACAAGCTGTGCCACTCACTGAGACTCTGCCTGCCAGTCCCTCTACTCTGAACAGAGATTGAACGAGTGAGATGCACGGAGAGTGAGGTGAAACACTAGGCTCTGCACAAGAGACACCGCTGCATGGAAAATTCCAGAAGCTGCTGTATGACCTTTAGTGTGAAATCAAGGAGCTGCCAGGCCAGGAGCTTTTTGAGGAGGTCAGTCTACTCCTCTCCGGCTTCATTGTCTTGGCTGATTCTCAGAAGAGAGCCAGTCGCACTGGATGGGGGGAGACACTCTACCTCACCTGCAAACACCTACGGGTTCACCTCTCCTGTGCCACCCCAGCTCCCCTCTGCTGTGGCTGCACCTCCATGGGGATTTCCATTGTGTCCAGCTGAAGGGCAGAACTGGGAGATGCATGAAGCCCAGCTCCTGATCTGCCTCACAGTGTGCATTCGAGGGGCGTCCTTCCTGGGAGGACACATCCATCCCCACTCAGCCCAGCCAGGGAGAAGAGTAGGTGAGAGGAGACAGAGAAGAGAGGTAACCCAGCAGAGTGGTGTGGTTCACACACACACGTCCCACATATACACACACAGACTACATACATATACCGCACCACACACATCCATCACACCTACACCACACACACACATATCCATCACGCACGTGCACACACACCACACATACACATACCATCCCCACAGACACCACACACACGAACTACATACATATACCGCACCACACACATTCATTACACATACACCACACACACATGCATGCCACACATACATACCACACACACCACACACATCCATCACACACACACAACTCTCCACCACCTGCTGCGGGGTAAATAGCAGCTTCACCCAACTCCCCTCGATCCTGAGCCCGTTCTGGCTGGTGCTGTGAGTTAGGCTTTGGGCTGCCACCTGCAAGCTCACCGAATCAACTGAACGCTGGCTCTGCAGGAGACCAAGAGCTGCTCCCACCTGGACGTGCAGTCGCAGCGGCCGTGCAGCATCACTGGGAGCAGGAATCTACAAATGGCCCTGGCCTTGGTTTCGGGCTCACTAGGCCTTTCACCACAATTCAGAGGCATCAGTTCTTCGGTGGTCTTGCTTACCACTGTCCAACTTTCACATGCATACAGGCAATTGAGAATACCACAGCTTGGGTTAGGTGCACCTCCGTCTTCAAAGTAACATTCTTGCTCTTCAATACGCTAAAGAAGTCCCATGCAGCAGATCTACCTACTACTGGAGAAGAATATCAAAATACCAGGGGCTACTAAACGGACAAATGGATCTGTATTGGAAGAAGTAAGACCAGAGTGCCCTTAGAGGCAAGGATGATGACGACAGTTTGTCTTGTGTACTTTGAACCTGTTGTCAGGAGAGACCAGTCCCTGGAGAAGGACTTCACGCTAGGTCAAGTGGAGGGGAAAAAGAGGAAGGTCGTCAAAGAAGTGAACTGCTATCGTGCTGTCACATGGGCACAGCAGTGCGGATGGCACAGAGCCAGGGAGCGTTTCTTTCTGTTGTGCATAGGGTCACTATGGGTCGGAGCCAACTCAGTGGCACTTAACAACAACAACAATGACATCAGGTCTCTCACAGTCTGTGGGATCCACACCCTCCCTCCCATCTGACGGAGCTGTTCCCAAGCCTCTCCTCTTCCCCACTCACCCCTGTTCTCACTGTCCGGGATCATATCTTCCCAAGCGTTCCCCACAACCGGATCCCTTGCTGAGAAGGCGCCTAGCAGGAGTCAGGCAGCATTAGAGTCAGGCATGCCCCAGGTCCCCTCCTGCAGGACTCAGCCAATTCCCTGTCTCTCCATGGCCGGCTGGGCCAGCGCTCTCACCCGTTCTCACTGAACAGCCTCGGTGATGTGGCTGCTGCTCTCTTCAAAGGCAGGGTTGTCTTTTCCCTGAAATCTGTGTGCTTGGAGGGAAAAGCTCGAGGCCCAGCCTGACATGCCTCCTTCAGGCTTTCTTGACCAGACGCACATACAAGCCCATGGAGAAAAGCTGCAACACAGCCCACCCCCACCCTACTCAGATAACACCTCTGTTCCAGGAACCCCAAACACTACAGATCCTGTTGATCAATTCCTGGGTTCTGGTCTGCCCCAGAAGTCACCTGAGAGTGTGCTCAAGGGGTCAGAGAGAGAAGCACCCACTGGGCCTATGGGCCCTGGGGCAGCACTGTTTGTGCGGCAGACTCCCCAAAACTCACCTGCAAAGCAGGACCACATCTCCTGGGTGGTAGTGACGATGTTTGTGGAAAAGGTTCACAACTATGATCAGTTGACTCTAAGTAAAAAGAAGATGATGCTTGACTATGTGGAGGGCCTTATCCAATCAGTTGAAGGCCTTAAATCAGTTTCCCCAGGGAAGACAGACTTCAGCTTTCAGGCTGTTAACATAGGGAATCTGCTGGAGTTCCTAGCTTATCACCTCCACTGCGGATTTCGGTCTTCTCTGGACAGCCCCTTAATGTGTCTGGGGGCCAATGAGGGGACCTTGAAAGCTCCCCGAACGCACCCCTCATCTCCACCAACCTTCCAGGCAGCCCTTCAAATAGCTGAGTTTGGACAAAAGCCTGACTTGAAACAACTGATGGTGCTTTTGCAAAATGTGTTTAAATTCTTTAAAAATCCCGAACATCAGAGAAATCCCTCCCATGACCATTGTACCTGTGCACATGAAACTTGGAAGCCATGATATCCAGATGGTTATTAAAAAATCAAGCAAGCCGAGGAGCGCTGCGACCTTGCCTCAGTGACCTGAGAAGACAGAACACAAAAAGTATGCAAACTGCATTCAAACCTACATGGTCGGCTCTGCCGGCAGCATCAGGTGGCTATAAAACACCTGGTACTAGGCTTTCTTTCAAACTACCGAGGTCTCCTCGTGCAAAAGAGTTCCCCAGACGTGTTTTTATCCCCTGCCAGAGCAATGGACTGCCCTAGGTCCTCACTGACCACCAAAAAGGGGTGGCTGCTGAGAATTAAAGGTGCCTGCTGGTTCCGTGCAAGGTCGGCAGGCCATGTGTCTCTTCGTTGCACCCACTGAACCCTAACATTAAATGGCATTGGCTCTAGGCCAACATCCTGAAATTTAGCACAGGGTGTGAATTCATGAGGAGGATTAGAAGTGAGGTAGGATGTGATAAGGTGTGAGAAGGTAATCTCTTTGGGCTACCTGCATTTCCATTGTGCGTCTTGCATTCAACTTCAAATTAACGCGCAGAGTGAAGCATTGTCACCACCTGACACTTGCCATCATGCGCGTTGATGAAGGAAGACTGTCTCTTCACTGTCTCCACATGTGTTGATCTTCTGAAATGCCACAAAACTCACAGCTTGTGTGTTTGCTTATAGCTTCGAGGGTCTTATATCCAAAAGGATCCCCATGGTGCTTTCAATTTGTCCGCTCAGAGTCAAGCTATGAGGTGGAGGTGGGAGGATGCTGATGAGTCATTGACCTGTTGAATGCCGGTAGATGGTCTGAAATGCAAGCCCGCTGCCTGGTACTTCTATGTGGATGTATACACAAAGAGATTCATATCAAGAAATGTCTCACATCGTGGTAGAAGTTGGTCAAGACCATCTGGTTCAAGTCACTGGGTGAGATGTAGGCTGAGGGCTCCTCCAACTCCTGTAGCTGCAAGTACTGATGAACAGGAAGCAGAAAGATGAAGCAGGAAGACCAAAGGCTGGTGGGTGTGGAGCAGACTGGCCAATGAACCCAAGGTCAGGAGAATGAGTCCAAGGTCGACAGCCCACTGATGGCTTCCAGAATAGGTGGATGGTATAGCAGAAGGTCAATGAACCAGATACAAGGTCCAATCCCAGAGTAGCAGTAAGCCAGCTTCCACACAGTGTCCGGTTATTATGCTAAGCGTGCATCAGGGCCCGGATGAAACCATCCTCAATCCCACCAAGGTTGTGACCAGGTTATTCTCCCCACAACTGCTTAATCATTTCATCAGAAGATCCCATCGCAGAGCTGACCACACTGGGTTATATCATATCATGGGAGATCCCTGCCCCACCCACTCTGACATCAAACCTATCGCATCTTCCTTTCTGGAATACTTGTCATGTATAACCTCAGATATATGCATTATAATTTCATGAATATCATGTTTTAATTTTACTTTAAACAACCATATGGCTTTTAGAGAAATTGAAAGGAGGGAGGAAAGACGTTACTTTTAGATTTACTCATATATTTACTCTCTCCACCTCCTCATCTCAAACACTCTTTTAAAATGCATGTGTCTCTATACAACTCAACCAAGGGCTCATTGCCATTGTGGTGGCTGATGTGCTGTGGAGCCAGTGTGGACTCACAGTGACCCAGTGCACAGCAGAGCGCTAGCCTTAGTCGACTCTGACTCACCGTGACCCTACATGACAAAGTTAAACTGCCCTTTGGTGTTTCTGAGGCTGTAACTCTTAATGGGAGCAAAAGGCCTCACCTTTGCCTTGCAGAGTGGCTGATGGGCTCGAACTGCTGCCTTCAGGATTCCTATATCTTTGGACAAGTATTGAAATTCAACCATTCAATTTTTGTCTAGTTGTTGTTGTCAGGTGCCACCAAGTTAGGGTCCACTCACAGTGACCTTAGGTGGAACAGAACAAAGGATTTTGTCCAGTGGAAAATGCCTGATGAAGCGATGTTTATAAAAGACTTGCAGAGAGTGATCGTGTTTGCATTTCCAGGTTGTTTTCTAAAACGCTGACTGTTAAGTGGCTTTTTGTACACAGGTTTGTTCCTGATGCATTCCCTCCGTACACTGGAACTTCTATGATGGGCACAGTATATGATGGCCATGTTTGGTTCTGCATTGTTTGATAAGAATGTGAATACACAGCTCCCCTGTTTATGGACCCTCACCAGTCTCTGTAGTTCCCACCTCTGACTTTTTACTCATAATGTTTTAAACAAAAACCAGCATCAGCTCATTTTTAACCCAATGTGAAAATCTGTTTTCCATTCTAGGATTAGGGCAAGATCTGGATCCTTCTACATAGTTGTTGGTGTTGTTAGGAGCCAGCAGTAGGTTCCGGCTCATAGTGACCCCACGTACAGCTTGGGGAAACAATGCCCGGTCCTGCACCATCCTGAGAATTATTCTTAGGTTTGAGCCCATTGTTGCAGCCACTGTGTCCACCCATCTTGACAAGGGTCTTCCTCTTTTCCACTGCCCCTCTACTTTACCAAGCATGATGCCTTCCTCCAAGGACTGACCTCTCCTGACGCATGTCCAAAGTACGTGAGAGGACGTGTCCCCATTCTTACCTCTAGGGAGTATTCTGGCTGTATTGATTCCTTCTACTTAGCCACCAAAATAATTAGCAGGACAGGGGTAGGGAGAGGGAGAGGGAGACAGAGAGGGAGAAGTAAGCAGCAAGAGGGGGACCTGCCTATCACCATGAAAGAAGGGCTGAGAGAATGTCCTTTGAAGCCAGGGTTCCCCTGCTGAGAGCCTCCTGGAGACTGGAAAGAGAGATGCCAAGACACAAGGAGATAGATCACCCATGAGAAGAAGCTCAAAAAGACAAAGACCTTCTTCCAGGGCTGACGAAGGAAACTTTCCCCAGTGTGACCACCATGACTTTGAGCTAACTTCCCGACTGAGAGAACAAGTCTCTGTTGGGAAAACCACTGCCCCTGGAGTTTCTGTTACAGAAGCAACGGAGAACCGAGGCCAACAAAAGGACATGACATCACTTCCACAATGTTCCTGGAATCACGTCCGCTCAATCAAATCAGCAGCGTCAGCAGCTCAAGGATAGGATGCCCATCTTCCTTGTGGGAGAGTTGGGCATGATTCTCAGGGAATTTTCATGTACAGCCACTACTCGCTGATGAGGGGAAGTTCTTGATGCTAACAGGCTTCAGCAGAACTTCCAGGCTAAGGTAGAGTGGAAAGAAAGGCCGGGGAATTTTATTTCTAAATATCCTCCACAGAAAAATCTATGACTAAATCATTCTCCCACTGGCTTTCTTTGAACACATCATCGGGAGGGGATCAATTCCCAGAGGTGGGACACAGGATCAAGAAGGGCATTGGAAGCCCTCCATGAGATGGTTTGGCCCATTAACTGAAGTGATATACTCCACCATGCTGGTACTGTTGAGGATACTGTGGGACTGGGCAGCATTTAATTCTGTTGTACCTAAGGACCCTGTGAGTCAAAGTCTACTCAAGGCAGCAACGGGCAACTATAGCACCAAGGCATCTACTCCTCATTTAACAACTATTTCATTACCTAACCTTTTGCATTCATGACCATTGTAAAAAATCTACTGTGTAACCATGTTGCACATTAACAACATATGTCTGGTCAAAACAAACAGCGAGGTGTGAGGCAGGATTACCTGGAGACAGATGGATTAGGTTGCTTTGTCACCTTGACTGGCCCACTCCTCTCGATGGATCGGCAGTTAGGTAATGATGCAATCATCCTCCATTTTCTGCTCTGATGATTAGCTGAATCGCTCGATCCCCTTGATCAATCAGAACAAAATACTCACTAACCACACGTGGGTCATCCATCTCACCTGTCCTCAGATCCCTGAACTTAATGCCTCACTCAGCTTGGGCCAGTAGACAGACCCTCCTGGGTACAGGTTGACCTCAAAGTTACACAGCCTCTGATTTAGCGTCAGGTCCCATCATCTTCTCATCCCACATCTGCTTTCTTTAGCCATGTTGACCCTGACTTCTATAGAAGAAAACTCTCTCTGCCTGACTCTTGAGAAGCTTGCCAATCTTACTGTCAGAACTTCCTCCATATTAGAATATCCCCTCTCCTGATTGCAAGCACCTATCCCCCTCCCTCTCCTTGCAATAATCCTTTTGAATAGTCTCATTGCTAAGTTCTTACTTGACAAGGACCCCCACCCTGTGTCTGACACAGAACCATGCTCTATGTGTGGTGAATGAATGAATGAATGAATGAGCAAGCACAGACAGGGAAGCCAGCCCTTACAGGCCCAGCTTGGGACCAGAGCACTGGTCCTTCCATTTGGCAATTAGGGTTTGGCTGGGGCAACTACAGTGGCCACCTGAACACAAGGCCTATCTGTCAGTGCCAGTTCTGGGCTGGACTTCAGGCCCTGACTCCTCCTGACCCGCATCCATTCTGTTAAAGCCCAGAGTAAATGAAGTCCTTTAAGGAAGGCGACAGAAGAATGGATGCCCGTGAAGGACGGCATGGGTGATGAAGACGGAAAGTCCCACGGACTGCCAGAGGAGCAAAGAATTCTGTCTTGGAAGAAGAACAGTCAGAGTGCTCCTTAGTAGCAAGGATGGCGAGACTTATTATCAAGACCTATTCTCCGGAGAGACCGGTCCCTGGCAAAGGACATCACGCTTGGTGACGTAGAGTCAGCAAGGACGAAGACGCCGAGGAGGTCGGTGGCACAGTGGCTGCAGCAATGAGCTCAAACATCAGAACCCTTGTGGAGAAACTGCAGGACTGAGTGCATGCCTTTCTCTCAGATGTGGGGCTGCTATGGGTTGGAGCCAAGGTGAAGGCCCCTAAGAACATCAACACGGAGTGTCAGGCCTCTCTGTGCATCCACAATGTTTGCCTTCACTTGTGAAATGGTTGTGTGAAGGGAAGGAGAAGCTGCATTCACACTGAAGGTCAGGACTTGAGACCCAGGTTGGAGCAAGCACTGAAGGGCAGCGGAGGGCAACACTGGTCATACAGATTGTACTGACCTGTCACTCGACGGGAGTGTGTGTGTGTGTGTGTGTGTGTGTGTGTGCAGGGGGTGGGGGCGAGGGCTCTATGGACGAAAGCCCGGGTGGATGCAGTCCCCTAAGTAACTGCTGTCAACAGACGTCTCCAGCGACCATTTTTGATGCCTATTCAAGCCGAGGCTTTGCTGAGCTTGCTCTTTATGCCAGGCTATTTATCAACCCCAAATCAAAGGAAACAACAGATTACATTTCAATAAATTAAATGGAATTAAAACAAAACCCACAGAATGGCGGAGTGATTTCTAATTTGAGGGCATAAAGGAAGAAGGAGAGGGGGCAGGTTCTTAATGGTGCTCCTGATGGCCATTAAATGCGAAGGAAAAGCCATTTCCATAAATTATGGAAATGCAGGCTGGTCTCAAGTGCATCCCATTTTCATATTGTTTTGCTGCCTTAATGATTTAGGCTATTTTTGCAACATCTGTTTTTAGGGACCCTCCCTCTCTCCCAGCTCCTCCGTAAGGAGTGTTGGCATTGGCAAATGAAGCTGCTGTGTGGTGGTGTGCTATTGAGGAAGCTCAGTCTGAGTTGGAATCATTTCTGTTCAGAGCAGATTATGATTGTAGCCCTGGAACAATAACTCGGTGGTGTGATGATGGACAGAAGTGTGCCCTCTGGGCCAGAGGTCTAGAGTTTGGGGACGTCCTGGGAGCAGTGATGTGGTCTCATTCCAAGTGGATTGGATACTCACCCTTCCCAGCACCAGTATCAGCCTAAAGGGTCTGGGAAGAGGGCATATTTGGTGAAACATTCAAGTCTATTCACCACAGCCACGACAACGCTACTGCCTCAAGTTAGAGCCCACTCTGAAGATCAACCCTCAACCACCCTGTCCTTCAGGAGACCTGGGCGGGGCCAGGGCTGGGTGCTCTCAACTGCTAAAGGGTGGAGGTGGACCTCACCGGGAGACCCTGTGGAAGGCGGGCAGCTCGGTGGTGGTCTACTTCGTAAGAGTCTGCTGCAGACACAACCATCATTGCTCTTCTCTGACACAGAGGGGTGTCCATGAGCAGAATTGACTTACTGGCCACGTGTGTCAAATCGTGAAAAGCTGAGACAAACAATAAGGATGGGTGATGTGCTGCCATTGACAATACGCTTCTCACGTTCTTGACTTACTGTTCGAGGGTGGCTTCAATTTGCTTCCGACTCCTGGCAACCCTGTGTACAATGGGGCAAAACCCTGCACAGACCGACCGCGCCATCCTCACAGTTGTCCTTGTGTTCCCCTTGTTGCAGCCACTTTGTCACTGCACCTCATGGAGGGCGTTCCTCTTTCCTGCCCCTCTACGTTCCCAAGCAGGATGTCCTCCTCCGGGGACTTGCTTCTCCTGACAACACATGCATGGCCTGTGAGGGAGGCTCCCCATCGTTGCCTCTGAGGAGGAGCACTCTGGACGTGCTGCTTCCGAGACAGATCTGTTTGCTCTTTGGCCGTCCGTGGTACCTTCAAGAATCATCCCCGGCACCATCACTTAACACGTGTTGCTGACCCAGGATGACTGAATTCTGGAGAGCAGCCACTCCTCAAGGTGGCAGGTGCCGAGCCGCACAGGTAGGTGTGGTTTTTGCCAAAAATGAAGGAGAAAGATGAACAGGTGCAGCTGGAGGAGCAGAGCAGAGAGTGACTCCCAGCCCTTCTCTTGGATAATGAGACTGCGTGTCTCCAAGGAGCCTGAGGGGCTCTGTGGGTGACAGGTCAGGCTGTTTAATTGCAAAGTCAGCAGTTCAAAACCATCAGTTGCTCTGAGAGGGGGAAAAGGAGGCTTTCTACTCCTGTCCAGAGTTCCAGTCTTGGAAACCCACTGATGCAGGTTTACTCTGTCCTGTAGTGTCCCTATGAGTCGGAATTCACTAAGTGGCAGTGTGTTTGAGTTTGTGTGTGTTTGAGTCCCAGGCCTGCAGAGAGGTGATGGATGGGAAGGAGGACCACTGGCCAAGGTCCACTTGACTCTCCAGGGCTGGACACTCACTGCTTCGTGCACCTCTGGTCTCCAAAAGGGCACCTTTTGTCCAGAGGCAACCCCAAGGGCAGTGGGAAATTATGCCTTTGAGAGAGAGCGGCGAGCAGCGGGTGGGCGCGCAGGTGCTCCGCAGGTGCGATTTCACTCTGCTCATTGGAGCTCCGCGCTTGACATGGATTTGCCAAGTGATCACACCCTTAGATAAACATTGCGCTGTGTGGAGCATGGAAATTTGAACTGCACAGGCAAAAAGGAGTTTGTCTACTAAGGATAATTGATAATTTATTATTTTTTTCATGTCTTGCTCCCTTTACCCATATTTCTGTTGTTCGTCCTCTGGGATAAGGTTATATATTCTGGGATAAGGTTATATATTGATAACCTTCACAGAGCAAACTGCCTCCTTTGTCTCCTATGGAGCAGCTGATGGATTTGAACTGCAGTCCTTGTGATTAGCAGATACCCACCGTACAACCAGGACTTCTCTTGGGTGGTCTTTTTTTTTTTTAATCATTTTTATTAGGACTCATACAACTTTTATCACAATCCATACATACATCAATTGTGTAAAGCACATTTGTACATTCATTGTCCTCATCATTCTCAAAACATTTGCTCTCCACTGAAGCCCCTCAGGCCCTCATTTTTCCTTGGGTGGTCCTAGACAGAACTACTTTCTGTTCAACCTCTGGTGAGGAGGGGGAAAGCTGAAGTGGATACACACGGATTTGATTCTGCCTGGTCCTGGGTCCCTCCCTCTGGGCTCCACAACTGCATTTCTGTGGAAATAACCCAGGTCAGGGGCTGGGCTCTTGGGCCAGCGGGCGGGCTGAACCCAGTGCTGACTAAGATTCTACTGTGCTGCCACCTCGCTCAGCCCCTCGGACTCAAGCATGCTCCAGGCTGCAGTAGGCAGGGAGGCCACTAGGCGTGGGGTCACTGGGTGACCCCAACGAGCTGAACTCCCTAACACCTCAGTGTCAAACATGAGGATCTGCAGAGCATACTTCTGTGCAGAGGAACTCTGGAGAGCAGATAACTGGCAGCCGCACAAATCCATCCCCTCCCCCACTCTGGCATCTCAGAGCTATTGGAAGATGACTCACACAAGGGGCATGAAGTAAGTAACCAGTTTGATGCTGTGGCCGTTACATAATCTCCTGTCAGCTTGTGAAAGAGTTGAGTCTAGCCTGTCAATCGGATCATAGCCAATGAAGCCTCTGTGTGGGCGTGGACTTCTCCTGAGGATTCTGGGAACTCCTATCCTCCTCCCTGGAGATGGGAGACTCTCCCGCTCTGCTACACATTGCTGTTGACAGCCACATGGAGACCCCTGATGGAACCAGAGCCCCAGAGCTGAAGGAGCTACATGGAAACCCCTGCCAGAACTGAGATGCTTCCACTGCCACTACATCCACAAGCCTTTCGACCCACTGGCCTGTGATTGTCCTGCATTCAGCATCACTGCATGTGTTGCATGAGTCTGAAGAGGACTTGATAGATTGGTATCGGACATATGAGGTAATATCAGACTTATGGACTTGATCTGGACTCGGCTGGGATGTTTTCTTAATATATAATTACTCTTATTTTACATGGACCCTCTACTTTATCAAGCATGATGTCCTTCTCCAGAGACTGGTCTCTCCTGATCACAGGTGTGCCTTAGCCTTCGAAGGGACAGCTTTGCTCTCTAACACTTTGAAACATATATATGATTTGCTCTTGAAGGACCCCTTGGTGGGGTAGAGGGCTACTAGGTAGGCTGCTGACCGTGCGCTCTGTGGAAGAGAGGTGAGGACTTCTGCTCCTGTAGAAATGTACAGCCTCGGAAACCCCGTCAGTTCTGCTCTTGTCTTATGAGGTCACTGTGAGCTGGAATCAACTCAGTGTCAGTGATTTTGTCTTTTAGACAGTAGATGATAGATAGATAGATAGATAGATAGATAGATAGATAGATAGATAGATAGATAGATAGATCTCCCAAGCCTACTGCTGTGGAGTGGATTCTGACTCAAACTCAAAAATTAAACTCCCTGTCATCGGTTCCAACTCATAGCAACCCTCTGGGACAGTGTTCAACCACCTCTGTGGGTGCCTGAGATTGTAACTCTCCATGACATAACTCAATACATCCTCCAAGGTCACTGAGCTGTCTGTGTAGAACTTGCTGAAGTAGGGTATATATTTTGTGATGTATATTTTCACTAACTTCAACTTTTATGCAAACTTAGAGAGAGAGAGAGAAAGAGAACTCCTTAGAGGCCCTCATCTGGTGATTTTCAAGACTGACTACACATTTCTGTACAGTGAGGGACCTATAATTATATTGACAATGGTGAGTGTGGTCTATGGCAATATTTGTTGTTCGTAAGCCTGGTGGCTACAGATTCTCAAAACAGAGGTATTGAATGTTCATAAGACACACCATTTTATTGGGCATTGTCTATAGATCAGGACTAAACAGGGATGGTTAGAGCATATGCTGAGGATCCTGGGAGAAAAGCAGAAGCTTGGATCCTAAATGTGCCTGGTAATTTACGTCTCCTGTTGTCACGCCAGAGTGCTGATGCACATGACTACTGAGGACTTCAAATGCCACATCAGCTAGGACACCCTTCTTGCTTTCTCCCTGAGAAAACAGTGTCATACTCAAGATGTTGGGCTAATTCACAGTCAGAAATGTAAATTGCACCCAAAACCAGCATGATAAAATATATGTGTCCCAGAGGTTAAGTTGCCATGCTCACTGTTACTCGAGGCATTGAAACCCTGCCAAGTCTCCCAGATTCCACAGAACTGCACTACTTTCCCTTCACAACAAAGTCAAGGTCGTAGTTCAGACCTTTTCCTATGAGAAAAGCATCCTTTTGCATAGTTTCTGAGGTGGCCCACTGTTGTTGAGTTCAAACTCTCGTCTACAGGTGTCTCTACTTGTTAGTAATTTGTGGACACGGGTACATAAGAACAATTTTCCAATGTCTTTCAATAAAATACAAACTGCTTTGCTGTCGTCGTTGTTGTTGTTAGGTGCCGTCAAGTCCCCTCCAACTCACAGTGACCTTGGGTACCACAGAGCAAACACTTCCTAGTTCTGCCGCACCCTCACAATAGTTGTTCTGTAGGAGCCCATCGTTATAGCCCTGTATCAGTCCAGCTCATCAAGGGTGTCCCCTCTGTCTTGCTGCCTTATCCCGCACCATGCTATCCTTCTCCAGGTACCAGTCACCCTGCTAACATGTCCAAAGTACATTAAAAGATAGAATACTAATAGGCCTACACTGAACTCCTGTTAATTACAATTATTGTTTCAATTTACATGTCAACCTCATTAGCCCTTGATGAAGAAATTGAAGAGTTATGCCAACTTCTTCAGCCTAAAATTGAGTAAATATGCAATCAAGGTGTATTAATAACTAGGGTCAGCTAGAATGCACATGTTGGGACCAGAGGAAGGAATAGGAGAAAACATGGCATGAGTGATCAAGATGAAGTTGGAGGTTGCTTGAGTTTTTCTAGAATTCTGCATAACTACTTTGGGAAAACTAAAATGAATTTTTTTGCTCCAGAAACATAGGCACTTAGTAAAGCAAAAGCACTTTTCCCTATTTTTTTTATTTTATCATATCATTAGTATATAATAAACAAATAAAAAGTTTCCAAAGTCCAAGTAACCGATTTTTACATTATCTTCTGATCAAGTTATACCAAACACATACAGAGGGCCAGCAGTGGGGGTTCAGTAGTGGAATTCTCACTTTCCATTTGGGAAACCTCGGTAAACATCTGGCCAATCCATGTTACGATGATGCTGAACATATTTCAGCAGAGCTTCCAGACAAAGATGAACTAGGAAGAAAAGCTTGGGGTTCCACTTCCCAAAATCAGCCAATCAAAAACCTTGTGAATCATAATGGTGCTTTCTGTAACCCATCCAGAGGATGGCATGGCATCAGGCAGCATTCGGTTCTGCTGTGCACGGGCACAGTGAGTGGAGGGGCAGCATGACGATGGCATCTAATTTCTGGGATGGTGTCCCCAGAGAACGGAATATTCGGTCCCAGGAAAAGAGGGTGTCACTGTAGCCCCAATTATCTGCCTGGGAGGTGAGCAGCTGATTGAAAGAACCGATCAATGGTTGTGTCCAGCCAGCAAGCAGATGAACAGGGTCATCAAGCAGCCCCCTGACACAAGCACAACATCACACAGTCCGTGAAGAAATGTTGGCAGTGACTATGGGCATGATGAAAATCCATTTGGGGCCCTCTGACCTCACCTGAAGGAGCCCTGGCGACAAGCTCCCGGCTACCTGAGGAGTCAGCGCATCAGACCCACCCAGAACTCCGCGGAGGAAGATGTGGCAGTTTGCTTCCATAGAGCTTACTATGTAACCTTGGAAACCCCAGGGGGAAATTCTACTCTTTGTGGGTGGAAACCAACTGGCCTTATCTGAGTAATTGCATCTGGGTCTGGCCTTATCTCGGTTTAACCTAATCTGAGTAATTTTAATTAAGTTAACAAATAGCACTACATCTCTTTAGAGGCTTTATATAATTTGGCATTTTCACTTCCTTAGTCTGTCCTATGCATAACTCTAAGTAATAGATCCTCGTGGTATTTCAAAATGTGTTTCTTACTCTCTCCGAAGTTTGTGTTTTCTTCCATCGCTCCTCCGTAATTGACATATTTCCTACACTATAGATGAGAGAAGGCTTGACTTCAGCACAAGACGAAGCTATTGTTCTCAAGCAGAACGCAGACCCTAGTTAAAAGCACAAGAACCTAGGTTCTTGAATACTGATAGAGATCAATAGAGGGGGTGAAAGGGCGTACTCTTAATCAAATACTGGAGATGTAACATAGTTTGAGATTTGGTTTGCTAAAAGAGACCCAGGGTATAACAACCACCTCCCTGATAGTCAAAAATTCCTTTGAAACCTAATCGGCAAGGATTCTCTAATTCAGGAAGAGGGAAGCAGGACACTTTAAATAAACTTGGAGACTGAAACAGTAGTGGGTACCAGTCAAACAGCCCCTGGAGGGATGAAGCTATCAATTCATGGTCTGAGAATCCCAAGGGGAAATGTAGGCTATTTCCTATGGAACTTGCTCCCTTTGGCCCACTGCCTGAAAGTCCTCTACTTATTGTAAAACCTGTTAATTATCTCCTGAGCCTGTTGCAAACTTGTTAATTAGCCCCTCACCTTCAACCTTCCACAAAGTCCGGGGCATATAACGTGTTGGGTTTTCAGTTTGAAAGTAGAAACCCCACTGTTCCCTTCTGTCTGGGTTTGCAGGAATGAACTCAGAATTTCTGGGTGTGGGAGAATGGGTTTTTCAGTGGAAGACAATAGATTGGTCTCCCGTCCTTTTCTTTCTCCCTGTGAGGTGTGAGCTCAAACTTCAGCCCTGCTGTTTACATGGAATCACTGGCTGGAAGCCACCCTCACTCTAATATTAATTGTTTACTTGATTATGTAATAGGGATTCCTGCCCGAGCTCCAAACTTGATTTCCTAGTACTCTGTGAGTAGCAAAAATCATCCCAAAGGGTGTCATAGATTGCTTTACTGTCCCTCTCAGAGTTTATGTCATTCACTGCTATGTAGTGCATGTCCACTCTGTATAAAGGTTACCGTTGACATTGTGAAAGTAGAAACATTGGATGTAATACGTCCACGACGCGCAAGAAGTTCATTGTCTCATAAGAAGTGGGGTTATGGCGCACAAAATTGTGGAGTTTCAGAGAATGGAGGGGATTCAAACAGTGGGGCATGACAAGCACAGTGGTTCCCTCCCATGCTGGAGTACCTCCTTCTTCTTGTAGAAAAGACTCTGGTATTGGGGTCAGAGGGGGGGCTTCCATAGCTACAGAGGTGAGTGTGCCCACAGCTGCACCAGGACTAGGACCAGGCTGCCCGTTCCCATGGACACAGAGCTGCTTCAGGTGAGAGGGTGATGGAGGCGATAGTCATCACCCTAAGGTGGCCCCACAGACAAACTCAACTATTCGTGGAAAGCTCAGACAGACACACTCTTTCCAGGCTCCTTTGGGATGAAAGGCTCTGACTGTAGCCCAGCGCTGGGGGCGTTCTATCGTCTGTCTGGAGAAACTGCCGGAGGAAACCCTAGTAGAGACTGAAAGAAGGAGCCTCCCGTGCCAAGGAAGGAGCCTGGGGTGAAGCCGTGAATGACTCCATTCTCCTCTGGGCTATTAGTCTACTAAGTTTCTCAGACCAGGGCTAGGAACACATTTTCTGTCAAGGCCAGACAACAAATATTTTCTTGTGGTCTAGGCAGTATCTGTCCCATTCACTATGACCTGCAGTTATAGTATGAACATAGCCATAGACAATGCATGAATGAGCGCGTGGGAAGTTCTGCAATCAGACTTCATTCATGAGCACTGGCGTCTGAATTTTAAATCATTCTAATGTGTTCTAAACTCCTGGACTCCTGTCATTTGAATGTGCAAAGATTTCAGCAGTGTGTGTCCTAGTTTGATGTCCTCAGTTTAAGCTAAAAGGTTTTTCCTTTTCTTCTCCTTTTTTGAGGGTAATGAGAGAGAGAAAATAAATGACGTGGGACAATAACAGATGTCAGAAGAAAACTAGGTTAAAAACAG
>NW_022111373.1:148164678-148173979 GCF_000313985.2 Echinops telfairi
TTTTTTTTAATTAATCACTTTCTTGGGAGCACTTACGGATTCCATAATCCAATCACACCACACAGTATTGTACAACTGCTGCCACAACCCGTTTCAAAACATTTTCTTTCTCCTTGAACTCCTCGATATCAGCTCCCCTTGACCCCTACCACCTGACCACCCTCCCCTGGCAAACACGATAATCTTCCCATTTTTAGCTGACCCTCTCATTGCCCTCCTATGTGTCCTTTTCCAAGGACTGGTCCCTGTTGGCAGCATGCTCAAGGTCTGTGAGGTGGTGAAGCCTTACATCCTCACTTCTAAGGGACCATCTGACTGCACTGCTTCCAAGGCAGATTTATCCGGTTTTCTGAGAGTCCAAAGTACTTTCCATTTTCATCACCAACACCATGATTCCGTAACTCCGATGCATCACTTACCTTTGTTCATTGTCCAGCTCTCACCTGCATTTGAGGTGATTAAAAACACCTGCCTGTCAGGTTGTTGTACTGTAGTAGCTTTTGTGTCGCTGTGATACTGGAAGCTTCTTCGCAACCAGTATTTCCAATACCAGCAGGGTCACCCATGGTGAACAGGTTTCAGCTGCCAGACTAAGACAGGGAAGAAGGAATGAAGTCATATGGCCATGTAACTTGAAGCATATCTGCTCTTTATTCTACATATTCTGTTGGAAATTCATACTGTGCATTACTATAGTAAATGCTCTGAGAAGTCCTAAACTAAAAAAGATACCTTATTTTTCATTTGAATAGGAATTTTTCACAGCTACTTACTGATGAAACACATTTTCAGGGTCTACCAATTAGCCTCATTTGGAAGGGTACTCTGGGGATAGCAATTTGAGCAGTGCTCCGTGAGTGATGTGTTTGGACACATTGAGTTGGGCTATTGATCACTGTCGTTTAAATGAGAGGGGCGATGAGCTAGACAACAGCAGAGCAGACCAGTACCTGGCCAGACAGGGGAGTTTCTCAAAATTCCAGACAGGAGATCAGGAGAGACTCAACCAGAAAGGAAAAAGATTGAGATCAGAAACTGTGTAAAGAATCAAAAGTTGTCAAGGGAACTACTTCTCAGTGCAGCAGCGAGGGTGAGAAGAGAGCTGTCTTAGGAGGTGATGGGGCATGGTTATGTGTTGGGCTACTAACTGCGCGGTCAGAAGCTCTAAACCACCAGCCGCTGTGCAGGAGATAAACGCAGCTCTTTACTGCCATAGAGTGACAGTCTCGGAAACTCACAGGGGCAGTTCTACTCGGTGCTGTAGGGGTGCCAGGAGTCCGTATCGACTCAATGGCAGTGAGTAAGTAGCTTTTGCTTTGTTTTGAGGGGTCGTGTGGGACACACTATTTCTAAGATATGTCTGAGGCAATTGGACACACCTGGCTGGCTTTGAGAAAATAAATTGGCTGTTTTTTGCCGAGAAGTAACAGCCAATGTCATAAGATTACAAGGGATCATTCGAAAAGAAGTGGGAAGAAAATATAAAGGAGCCACTAAAAACAGCAGGACTTTGGAAAACGCACATATCTCTAAGGGAAGAAAGTCCCAGGAGATAGAATCAGCTCAGTAGAAGACCTGAGAGCACCGTGGTCACATGGGCAGAGAGGGACAGTGCATGAAGGAGAAGGTCAAGAGGAGAAGGGTGGGGACAATGGGCTCTTCAGGGGCCTCCTGAGAGGAACCTTGTTAGGCTGGTAAAGACAGAAGACCAACTCCAGGGTGCACTAGCGGGAGTGAGTGGTGAGGAAGTGAATGCGGAAGAAGAGAGTTAGATGATTCCTTCTAGAATTATGGCAAAGAAAGCAAGGATAAGAATTCCATGGGGGAAAAATTTTAAAAAATAAATTTAAGAAAAAGAATTCCATGGGAATATTTGGAAGAAGGTTGTCTGGTTAACTAGTGCTATTATTGGAGAAAAAAAAAAAACAACCCAGTGGATAATTTTAAGGAACAGAAATGTAGTCTGTCTCAGTTTAGGAGGTTAACTACCAATTCGGAGGAGGTGCTTGGAATCAATCTTTCCTAAGTCTACAAGTTTCTCAGCATGGGGACCCTGAGTGCAAAGGGCATGTCCTGTTCCTGGTTCTTCTTTCTGGTTGATAGGAGATCCCTTTGCTGGTTCAGTGAACCCCTTTTATATTAAAAGAGAAATTGACTCCCAAAAGACAACCCAATCCTGTAGTCAGCACCGGACCTCATTAACATCACATTCACATTGCTGCTGGAGGTGCTGCCCAGTCACTCCTGACTCATGGGGACCTTATGTACAACAGAGTGAAACAATGCCCGGGCCTGGGCCATCCCCACAACTGTTACTCTGTCTGAGCCCATTGATGCGGCCTCTGTGTCGATTGATCTTATCCAAGGTCTTGCTCTTTTTTGTCCCACTGTGCTAGTTAAGGTTTCTTGTGCCAACCTGGCCAATGAACACATGTGGGACTCATTGAAGAGCAGAGAGATAAATGGCTTGGTGAGTCTCGCCTTTCTGATTCTCTGTTCTCTTGCCCTCTGATGCTCGGAAGAGTTGTGGCTGCCTTAGCTAGCTCTCTGCCTCAGCTGGCAAGGCTCACTTCCTTCAAGACATCCCTGAGGAGAAGCCACGTGGACCATTCCTGATGCAGCCCTGGGTGCTGGAGAAGCCAGGTGGAGACCCCTGCCAGCGCTGAGATACATTACACATGCCTGCTTTCAGCATCATTGTGTGTGTTTTATGAGTTTAAGGAGGACTTCATAGATCAATATCAGACATACAGGCTAATGTTGGACTTATGGGCTTGGACTGGACTGGGTTGGGATGCTTAATGTACAATTGCCCTTTATATAAAACTCTCTCTTGTACACATTGAGTTTCTGTGGATTTGTTTCTCTAGTGTACCCAGACTAACACACTTATCAAGTTCTATGTTGTTCTCCAGAGGCTGGTCTCTCCTGATGACATTCCCAAAGTATGGAGATGAAATATTGTCATCCTTGCTGTATTCTGGCTGTACTTCCTTCAAGACAGATTTGTTTGTTCTTTTGGCAGTTAACATCATAGCAGTGAGACTTTACAATGCATGGGATAATGATATTGGACCACAGAATTGAGGATAGCTATATAAATCTGAGAATCATGGCGCATACACATTGACCCATATTGTTTAGGGGCCATAACAAAAGCGTCTTACGGGCAAGTTTGTTTGTGGAAGAGGAGTCTCTAGCAGTAGTAGGGAAGCAATGAAAAGCAAACGGAAGCCGTGAGAAAGATGAGGAGCCCGAAGAGACCCAGGAGGGGCAGGAGGAGGCAGAATAAAGTGTGGCAAAGAGGAAGGGGAAAGTGAAAGGGGTGGGGAGCAGGGTGAAATGCAGAGGGGAAACCTGGAAGAGACCTCGATGAATGGTCCTCATGTCTTCATGACATACAAAGACGAGCCACCCTGGAAGCCAGAAGCAACCAGAGTCGGTGCTGTGGAAGGAAATGGACCCTCAGCTCACACTTACCTGCTTCCCATTGCTGACTCTCCTGCCGCACAAACCATGTGAACACAGACCTCACTCTTCTCATCTGTGTAATGGGAATAAGAATCCAAATGCATAGTGCACAATCAAGAATTAACACAAACACGTTTGCTACTAATCACTGCTCTCTGCCATCTAGCCAGTGCCGACTCTCAGGGACCCTATGAGTAGAACTGAGCCTGCGCGGTTCCAAGACTGTAACTGCTCATGGGAGTAGAAAGCCCCATCGTTCTCCCAAAGAGCAGCTGGTTGTTTAGAACTGTGGACCTTCTGGTTATCAGGCCGACACATAACCACTGTGCCACCTGAGCTCCCCATCTGCTATTGTCAATGTCTAGTAACTACCAGCTTCATCTTTCCATCTCTTCTTCATTCCTCCTTCCTCTTCCCTACATTTATCTACTCACCCTTCCTATCGTCCTCCTTTTCCTAGTTTTAATTTTCCCTTCCACAAAGGGGTGAGCCCAAGAATTGAATGGATGGTCACTTTCCCAGGCTGTTGCCAAAGTTGTACCTCACCGGCTTCAGCTACGTGGCCAAGGAGATGCTCCACTTCTCTTCGCCTTATATTTCCCTCGTATTGACCGACGATCTTCCTGTTAGTTTAACTTGATAACAGAAGTTACGGAAGCTAAGGCCTGCGAGAGTGCTTAATGATGCAGTGGTGGCCAGCCTGCTGCCTTCAGTGAAAATTCCAATAAAGTGTCCAGGGCAAATTAAAACCCATTCTCTTTTTAAAGACATCCAAAAGAGCTTGATTAATAATTCATCCTGAGGTTTAACAGCTGCCAGTGTCAAGCCATCCTCCACTTCCCATGTGCTCCGGCAGGAGTGGGTGCCCAAGGAGCTGTAGTTCATGGCCTGGGGCACCAGCTCCTATTCAGATCATATGGTTCACTTATTATTTATCAAAAGTGTGGCCAGTCCACAAAGCGAAGCTCAATTAGACCTCGTCTACCTATGAGCTCCCCCATTCCTAGCAAAGGCTGTTGGAGCAGTGACGCACAAGTCTTCAGAGCTCTTGTCTCTGTGCAGTTGTACACCTGACTCAGGTGAGCACTCCGCATGGCGAGAGGAAGCCCCCGAGCTTGTTGAGGGAGCGTCTCCTTGGTGCCATCATGGTTGTTGTTGTTGTTGTATGCTGTTGAGCCATCCAGACACATAATGGCCCCGTGTGACTGAATGGAACTGGGCCACAGGTTAATCTCTGAGGAAGCAGAGCCCGAAGCCTGTCTCTCTCGAAGCTACGAGGTGACACAAACACCCAACCTTTGCACTGGCAGCTAAGCATTGCCACCAGGGCCTGGTGTCATCTGATGTGAAGATACGGCAAAAGGCAAGTCTTCCAGGTTACTCCACCTGATCAACCAAACACCAAACGCACTGTCATCAAGCCGATGACGACTCAGAGTGACCTTATAGAGTAGGGTGGACCCGGCCCTGTGAGTCTCTGAGTCTGTGACTCTTTACGGAAGTGGAAGGTCCCTCGGGCACCAGGGCTTCTGGACTCCACGTGACAGTTGGGTTTTATGTCAACTTTGGTGGGACAGGACTCTCCATGAGATGATCTAACAGTGTGTGGTCAATCCCATGATGGGATCTTCTGTGAAGCCGCCAAGCAGTTGTGGGGAGAACAGACGTCCTTAATCCGGCCGCAGCCTTGACACCATTGGGAGAGGCTTCATTCATTCTATGATCTGTTCTTAGTATAAACTGACAGTGTGGAGAAGCCAGCACATGTCCACTGTGGGATGATTTAGAACCTGCCTCTGGTTCATCAACCTCCTGTTACATTGCCTACGGAGCACGGGAGCCATCAGTGGACTTCCAGCCGTGGATTCACTTGACCCATCTCTGATTCATTCAGCTCGGTATGCACCAGCCTGTATTCTTCCCACTTGATCTTCCCGGTTCCTGTTTGTCGGCCTCTATAGCTATACGAGTCAGGAGAAGCTAATCAACTTATACCTGACCCATCGACTTGAGCCAGACTGAACTTACCCACATCTACAACTGTGGTTATGTTATAAGGAGAGACCACTCCCTGGAGAAGGACATCATGCTCGGGGACGTAGAGGGACCTCAAAAGAGAGAAAGACACTGAACAAAATGGACTGACACAGCGGCTGCAGCAATGGGCTCAAGCGTAGGGACAATTGGGAGGGTGGCCCAGGACCCTCATGTTCCTTTCTGTTGGGCACAGGGTTACCGTGGGCTGGAACCAACTCGATAGCACCTCACAGCAACAGCAGCAAATGTGTGAGCCATTTCTCAGGCTCTTTCTAAATACACACACAAACAAGTGACCCTTGTTCTTCTTTTCTAGGGAGCTCAACCTAACACCCTCCACAGTCACTACCTACCAGCTCCTTTACGAATCACTAGGACCCCAGGGAAGGGTGTTCTATTGGGTTAACCATCAGATAGCTCACCACAAAGCCAACAGTTCAAACCCATCCGCTGCTTCAAGGGAGTGAAGTGAAACTCTCCCTTCCTGTAAAGGCTCACAGTCCCTCAAGCCCATGAAGCAGTTCGACTCTGCCTCCAGGTCTCTATGAGTCAGGCTCAACTGGGTGGCAGTGAGATGGGTGAGGAGCTGGATGGTGCAAGTTGGCCTGCTCCCCCCAAAGTGGGGGGTCTGAATCCAATCCTCAGAGAAAGTTGGCATGACCTACTTCCAAAAAATAGCATTGGAAATGTATGGAGCACAGCGCTCCTCTGACACCCGCAGAGCGGCCTTGAGTGGGTAGTGACCCCTGAAGCTAGTCCATCGATGCGGCTGTGACCATAGTACGCATGCATGCATGCGTTTATTCTGAACAATGTGTGTCTGGGAATGTGTCTGCGACCAGTCGATGGATGCAGACATTCTCTCAGTAATGCACTTGCCTCGCCTCATCCGGGTGCCTACAAAGAGAAGTCCACTCGAAGGACCGGTTTCTGAAGGAAGCTGTGGGGTCAGCTGACTCCAGGCAGACAGGTCAGCTTAGAGGGTGCTGAGACATTTGTTTGTTCCTTTGTCTTCTCCCTGAGGCCACAGGACAAGTATCGGGGCCTCATTGGGGACAAGCTTTAAAAAACTGCATTAGGGAGAAAAGGGCCAGGAGAGTCCCACCAAGGATTTTCTGTTGGTTACACATTGGGCTGCTCACTGTGAGGTCGGCAGTTTGAAACCACCAGCCACCTCAAAGGAGTAGGAGGAGGTTGATGCTTCCATAAAGAGTTCCAGTCTCAGAGACCCTGCCCTGTCCTACAGGGCTGCCGTGAATAGGGATAAACTCCATGGCTGTGAGTCTGAATTTTCGATCTGATCATGACAAAGTGCCCTGTCCATTCTTCTAGGGCAGGAAGGGCTGTCCTATGCGAATGTACAGGACTCAAAGGACGGTGCAAAGGGACACGACTCAGGGCCACGTGGATGAGCAAACTGCTGTGGTGACACGGTATGACGAGAAGAGCACCTACTTCTTTGTGAAGGTTCAGAGAGACGGAATCCCCTTTTGAGAAGCATGTAGACTAGTGCGATCCTCATACAGTGGTTCTCAAGATTGACTAGACATGTCAGTTACCTGTAGAAGGATGGAGAGGAGGAAGACTTTAAATCTACATGCCTCTGCCACTCCCCAACTTAATATTTAGTGAAGAGTCCGAGGGAGACACAGGCATTACCTGGGAAAGAATTCCCAGAACTCATAAACTATTCTTTGGCATGGGCCTCCTTGCCCAGAATGGAATTTTCTTCTTACAGGGGGGTGAATTATGTTGCCAAGATATTGACCTCTGGGAGGAAGAATTCTTTGAGAATACCCCACCCCCATCTACCCTGAATCCATCCTGTGTCTAAATGTACACACCACCCCATAGCCCAACTGCACCTTACCTGGTGCCACAATCTACACTGTACTCCATACCTTACGCCATGCTCATGCCACTTCCCATGCCACACTCACTCTCTAGCCTTCAGCCCCACCACACACTCACCTCACAAGCCTCACAAGACCTCCCCCCAGCCCAAACTGCACCCACCCAGAGTCTACCTTACTGTCCCCCATATTGCCCATGGGTACCCATCCATTAACCACTCAGTACCCTCTCCACACCTACCTCACACCCTCTCCACTGCCCATTTGCCACCCACCTCACAGTCTGCTCCAAGCCCACCCTGTACCACTTCCACCAAGGAGAGAACCCTCTTTCTAGCTGCCTCATCTCGCGGCACTGGGATCCTTCAAGGGGCAGCTCCCAGCTTGCTCCCACAAGGCCTTTCACCTGTGGATAATCATAAACCCACTCCTAGCACCCCCATCATCTGAGGCAAACATGTCATTTCTCCATTGATTACCTGTGGTCTCTGCCAAATGATTTTCAGGGCTTGTGACTCATGCTTCTTTGCAGCACATAGAGTTGAGATCTAGCTGCTTAGGGAGTGGGGAGCCCTGAACCTGAGTGGTCTGGATCATGGCTGTGGAAGAAATCACAACAGGATGTTTCTGAGAAGGGTCTCTCTGTGCTCACCCCTAGATGTCACATCTAGGTATCCCTGCTCTCTCAGTACATGTATCAAAATGCCCCAAACAGACTTCTGGCTTCCCACCCACCTGCCCAACCACCCCCCGAATTGGGAATTGATCTTCCTGAAGCCTTCCCCACATAGCAACTCCAATTCCCTTCTTGCCTTTGCAAACCTTGGAGTGGTCTTTGATCTCTCTCTCTCTCTCTCCCTCTCTCCCTCGCTCTCTCCTTCTCATTCAGCCCAATTCCCTCTTTCCAGTTTCACTATGTGTCTGACCCCTGCTATCCTCCATCACTCCCATTCCAGTCCCTGGAATTCCTTCCCCATCGGGGTGCTGACTCACGCTCTCACGTGCCCTCCTGAAGCTCGTCCGTGGTTCTACAGCCCACACCCATGGAGAGCTGACCCAGTCTCGCCTGCTCTCCCTGGGATTGTCTCTCATCCAGTAGTCATTTTCCTCCACGCAGCCCTCAGGGTTGCCGTTCAAAATGAAGTCATGCATCTGCTTCCTGTAAGTGTTTACCCCCCACCCCACCCCCATCCGGGGGGGATAAGCCTCTCCAGGCTCCAGGCCCTTCATCCTGGGCTTTGACTGCTCACCATGCACCCGGGGCTCAGTCCCCGCAAACTCAGGTGTTCCTTGCTTCCACACGGAGAGCACACGCTGCTTCACCTTCTTCCCAAAGACGCCCCCACATCTCTCTCGGGCTCCATGCTCAGTAACCCCCTAGAGAGCAGCACTGCCCCATGTCCTCCTGTCCTCCCCGGCTCTGTGCATGTCCTCACCAACCATCACGCTCTGGGGTCCCACATCACTTCTATTCCGCCACCATCTCAGCTCTGTGGCTCTATCAGCTCCACCTCTATCCCACGTTCTCTCCATACATCATTACCACTGCTATCTGCATCTCCCTGGGGTCATCATGACCCAGAATAGACTCAACAGCAGGGAGTTTGGTTTTCTGGGTTCTTTATCTAAATCTGCACACTCTCTCGCTGCCACTGAGCCAAATCCAACTCATAGCAACCCTCTAGGACAGGGGACTTCTGAGACTGTGTGTTAGTCCAGTTTGACTAAAGAAACAAATCCAGAGACTCTCATATATGGTATGTGTGAGAGAGAACTTTATATCAAGAAATAATTATGCATCAGTCCAGATCATGTCCATAAGTTCAATATTAGCCCATAAGACTGATATTAACCCATGAATTGCTCTTCAGACTCTTGCAGTTCATGCGGTGATGCTGAATGCAGGAAGATTACAGGCCGGTGGGTGGAAAGTCCTGTGG
>NW_022111373.1:148174667-148179207 GCF_000313985.2 Echinops telfairi
ACAGGAAGCAGGATGAAAAAGTGGGCACAAGCTGGTGGATGCAACGTAAGGGAATACAAAGCCAGCCAAACGAATTCACTGTCAGTAGCCCGCTGACGGCTCCTGGGATTGACAGGTGACACAACAGGAGGTCGAGGAACTAGGTGTAGGCTCCCTCCAGCTCTAGCAGAAGGCGAAGGGGCAAAGGGAACTCAACTCTGCTTAGAGCTCTCTTCTACGAAGGGCCACACCCCCAAGGAGGTGTCCTCAGGCCAAGACCTGATTGACAGGTCAGGCTCCACCCCTACTACCAGCCAGGAATGGCAGGTTGACCTAGACCCTAAGCATCACAGGAAGGCAGCAAACGTGGAGAGAAGCCAGGAGGGAGGGGTGGAGGGAGAGAGGAAGAACAGAGAAGGGATGAAAGGCGGGGGAAGGAAAGGGAACTAAAAGGAAATAAAGAGAAGATGGATGGCGGGGAAAAGAGAGAAAGGTGGGAATGAAAAGCAGGAAAAGGGAAGATAAAGAAAACGAGGGAAATCATGAAAGAAGGATGAAGAGAGGGTGAGGGAAGGGTGGAAAGAAAAGGTCCTTTCCAGAGCTGAAGGTACTTGGGGCCCCAACGGTTGGCCCTAAAACAGGTCATTCCTACGTGGTCAGGAAAAGGATGTGCGAATTTCCCACACAGAGAATTCAGAATACAAGGACGATGTCAAGTGGGCAGCCAGGTTTCGAAAGGGGTGCAAGGCGGAGAAAGTGACAGGGAGGAAATCGTCTGGAGGGGTTGTCTGTGTGACCCAGGAATCCGGTGGCGCTGTGGTTAAGCGCTCAGGCCCTAACGGAAGGCTCGTCACCACTCCGCAGTCAGAAAACGCTGCCCCCGTCTGCCAGGTGCTCCCTGAGGACGGCCTGGGCTTCCTTGGAACCCCGTGGGGCAGTTCTGCTGGTCCTGGGCCCTCCGGTGCGGCAGGGACTGCCCTGCTATTATTCCCAGTAGACCTGATGACAGGGGCTTGCATTTGGTTTTGGCTACGTGAGATGAGGGGTGGGGGTGGGGGGTTCAATGGAACAGATGGATATGAAATGTCGGAGACAAAAAGCACAGAAGAATGAGAGATAATTAGCAAGTGTGTGCACGGTACGTGGCTTGAGAGCCCTGAGAGACGCGTGTGAGGAGCAGAGAGTCCCGAGAGGGAGGAACGACACCTTGACCCCTCCTCGGGGAAGCATCACCCAAAGCCGGTGATTAGGGGTTTTGTCAAGACTGGCTGCTGTAATTGCATCATTGTGTACAGCCTACTCATTAAAAAGCATCCCGGGAAAGAGGCAGGAGGCTAATTTGGGGAAGCCGGGAGGTAGCCTTCTGCTCAGAACGGGCATCTCCCAGTCACCAGCAGGCCTTGGTAAGGGGCAGCCTGGTCAGGCTGAGGTGTTTCTGTTCGTGGATGGAGCCCGGGTGCGCCAAAGCTCCTGACCTGAGGCAAGGAATAAATATACTAGCCAGTCCCACCTGGTCCCCTGAAAGAAAAGCCTTCTCTCCGCAGTCCACACACCGGAGAGGTCCTTTCCTGGCCGGTTCACTTACAGCACGCTCTGCAGTGATGGGGAGACAGACAGACGCACTCAGAATGGCACCGCGGAGGGTAACCACCTTGTAAAGCCCCCAGACCCAAACCAAACCCACGGCCACCAAGTCTGCCCTCACGCGTAGTGACCCTGTCTGAACAGGGTTCCTGAGGCTGCAGAACACAGAGCCTCACCTTTTTCCCAAGGAGCGACTGGTGGGTTTGAACAGCCAACCTTCTGTGAGCCGTCCCACGTCTCACAGGCCACCAGGGCCCCTGATAAATGACAGCCTCCTGTCTATGAACAGGAGACGCCGGGAAGTGTCTGCCAGCATCTGCTTTTTCTTTTTTCATTGTCGTTTTCTTCCCTCCCCTCTCTTCAAAATGACAAGTGCTACAGGGTGCCGCTCACATAATGTGTGCTTTCAGAGGGGACAGCAGAGAGGTGGGTCCTTCAGAAATTACATGACAGTAAAAAAAAAAATATCCTGTGCAGTTTCCCTTAAAGGGAAGGGACACCATTAACCCCTCCAAACTGGTGACAGTTGTGCAAGCTGCCAGAGTGGGGACCTGTGTCCCCAGCAGTTGAGGTCATGTCCACCTTCCCTACCCATGGACAACCCCCGCCCCCCCAAACAACAGACAGAACCATGAGTTCCCCAAGGGGACACAGAGCCTTTAATTCTTTCAGAATCCGTCGAGGTTGGAAACCCCAACCAAACCAAACTCACTGCCACTGAGTCTATGCCAACTCATAGTGACCCTACAGGACCAGGCAGAACTGACCCTGTGGGTTTCTGAAGAGAAACTCTTCATTGGAGTAAAAAGCGCCAGCTCTCTCCTATGGAGAAACTAGTGTTTTCAAACTGCTGACCTTGCAGTTAGCAGGTCCACTCCCAGCCACGTTGCCATCAGGGCTTCTAGAGGTTAGAAGGAACCACTGCACCTCAAAGATTTCAGAGATCATCTTTGAACCCAGCCTTGGAAAACGGATTTCCTGGAGGTCACCTTTAAGTTAAACAATTCAAAACCCAGCCCGTTGCCCTCCTTCCCATGACTTCTCCGTACAGAGAACTGTAGGACAGAGTAGGATTCCCTGCACCAGCTTGTCCAAGCTGTCGTCTTTACTGAAGAGGAGCCGGTGTTGTGGTTAGGCCTTCGTCTGCTCACCACAAACATCACTAGGCACTCTACTGCAGGAAGGTAATGCCATCTGCTCGGCAAAGATTTGCCGTCTCAGAAATGCTATCGAGAATGCAGGAAGAAGCCCTAGACCTCATGGTGATGGTGTACAGACAACTCTTTTAAAAGATGGTTGAACTATGGAAGTGTATATGTGAATTCATTATGTCAAAACACTACTGATAAAAGGAACCAGACTTGACCTATGGTTACCATGGGTGGAGCCAAAGGATATTTCTTAGGGGGCATTGAGTTTATGTTAATGGTATTGGAATAATTTTGAAAAGGATATCAATAATGATGGGGGGGTTTTAAATTGAAGAATGTTTTGTTGTATATTTTTTGACCCAATTTTTTTAAATTACATGAATAACAATGAATACAAGGAAGAAAAAAATGTTCTAAAATTGTATATGTGGATGAAGTGCCAACTGTTAAAACCATCATAAATTCTGTATAGGGTCTGAATGCATCAGATTCGACTCAGCAGCGGGGTAATCTCGATGGAAGCAGACTGCCACACCTTTCTCCCTCGGCCCAGCTGTGGGTGCGAGTTTCCAGGACGACAGTAACAGCGGACTCCTCAAGCAGGCTCCTCAAGTCAAGCAATGTTGTCGAGGCTGTTGTTGTTGCTGTTGTTAGGGGCCATCCAGTTGGTTTCCACTCATGGCGACCCTGTGCACAACAGAATAAAACACTGCCCGCTCCTGCCACATATTCACAGCGGTTGCTATGTCCACTGTGGCAGCCATTATGTCATTGAGGGTCACCTCCTTCTTCCTTTACCCAGCATGACGTCCTTCTCCAGGTCCGTCTTGATGACGTGTCCAGAGTCCATAGGGAGTTCTCATTTCCCCTTTGATCTTCATCAGTAAGTGTGACAACTCCTCTTTGTTATCATTGAGCAAGTTACCATCTGCTCATCTGCATAGCAGGAGTGTTAATAAACCTTCCTCCGAGCCTGATCCCACAATCTTCTTCATATAGCCCATTTCCAGATGATTTGCTCCGCATGCAGATTGAATAAGTATGGTGAAAAAAATACACACTTTTCCTCAGTATCCCCTTGCTCTGTTCAAAAAATTGTCTCTTGATCTCTATACAGGTTTCCCATGAGCACAATCATGTGCACTGGATTGACCACACTTTGCTATGTTATCCATAGTTTGTTATGATCTACATAGTCAAATATCTTTGTACAGTAATAAAACAGAAGTAAACCTCTTCCTGTGATTCTTTTTCAGCCAAGATCCACCTGACATCAGCAAGGATAGCCTTTGTTCCATATCCTCTTCCAAATCCAATTTTAATCTCTGGCAGCTCTGTGTCAATGCACTCGCATGGAATATCATTAATATTGTCAGGTTGTTTCCACATTCTGTTGGGTCGCCTTGCTTTGGGATGGGCACAATTATGGCTGCCTCCAAGTTGGTTGGCTAGGTAGCAAGCAGTCTTCTATATTTCCTGGTATAGATGAGTGAGTACTTCCAGCACTATGTCAGTCTATTAAACATGTCCGTTGGTATCTGTCAATTCCTGTGGGCTTGTGTATGTCAATGGCTTCAATGCATGCTTCCTTCAATGCCATTGAATCTTGATCACAAGCTAACTCATAAAATATTGAACACCAACCAATTATTTTTGGTACAGTGACTCAGTGTATTCTTTCCATCTTCCCTTGATGCTTCCTGCATCATTCAATATTTTGTCCTTAGCATCCTTCAATACTTCAGCTTTGGGCTTGAATTTTCTTTCAATTTGTTTAGCTTGAGAAATGCCAAATTGGTGCTCTAACTCCAGGTCTTTGTATATTT
>NW_022111373.1:148179529-148181231 GCF_000313985.2 Echinops telfairi
AACAGGTCCAAAGTATGTAAGATGAAGTCTCACCATCCTTGCCACTTAAGTTACTCTATTTTTAGGAGTAAATTCATCTCTCATGACAATCACATTGGTCTTTTTTCCCCCCAGTTGTTTTAATAACCTTTTCTTGTTTCTCGTGTCTGGTATCCTTGATCTCATCCCACAATTTGTCTGGTCTTCAGTCATTAATATCCACTGTGTCCAGTCTCTTCTTAAGATGGTATCTGATTCTGGTGAGATCTACTATACTTGTGGACTTGTTTCAAATCATCATTTCACTTAATTAGTAAAGAATGTTTGCCGTGGGCATTGAACTGTTTTATAGAGTTATCTATGTTCAGTTCTGACAAACAACAATTCGAAAGGTCAGACTACAAGCTATGTTTTAAGTTCAGTCAGTAATAACTTCAGCTTTTCTTCAAGGAAATGCCGCATGGAATCCTACATGACCAGATGTTGTTTGATAAGCCCTGCTCTGGCCCTGTTTCCATGGCGATGCATAATTACCAATGAGGTGGAGGAGAAAACCCGGTGAAAGATCTTTCTGGTGTGGCACATTTTTTAGTCTAGTCAGATATGTTGCCCTGCTTCAAAATAGTCAAAACTCACCGAAATTTGAGCATGAGGTTTATTCTAATTATTCCATATGCGTATAGGGAGGTCACTGGTTTCCAGAAAAAAATCAAATGATTGGAAGAAGCTGGTACAGGGGGGCTTACAAAAAGAAGAGGGAGAAGGGATATAAAAGATAACCACTGGCTGATGGTAATGCGATTGGTGGAGCCCTGACAGCCCCCTTTGAGGAGAGCCACCAATATCAGCCCTCCACCACCTGTGTCCACCACCACACCCAGCAGTCGATGTAAAGTTTTGAGATTCAGACTTAACAAGCCTGGCCTCTAATAGGAAGGAAAGGAAGTTCAACATCTGGTGGAGGAAGGTAAGCACTGGGTCATTAACTGCAAGGGTTGCAGTTTGAACACATCAGGCACTCGCAGGGAGAAAGAAGAGGCTGTCGGCTCCTGCAAACAATGTGTAGCCTTGGAAACCCCAGAGAGAAAGCGTACTCTGTCCTGTGGGGGTCGATCATCCGGGGCAGAGGTTGACAAAGGAGGAACTGTTGGTAGCGTGATTGGGTCAAGGATTTCTTTCAAGTGAAATTGTGTTTCCGTGTGGCAGAAAATCACAACGAGATACCTCCGTCAATCCTTCTTTGCAATTTGGACATGTAATAAACTTCAATCTGTTGTTGACGTCCCAGGAGTTTTGTTTTCTTCCCAATGAGTCTCCCTGCCATCCAGTCAATTTTGACTCATAGCAGCCCAGGGTAGGTCTGCTTTGGTGGATTTCCAAGACTGGGTCTCTTTACAGGAGGAGAACGCCTCCTCTTTCTCCTGTGGAGCAGCTGGTGGTTTCGAACTGCTGACCGTGCACTTCTTGGTGCTGCCGTCCTAACGCAGAGTCTGTTGGTGTCAACTTGGCTGGATTGCAGTGTCCAGTGGTATGGTCAAACACTGGTCAGGACACTGAGGTGAAGTGCAGGCATGTCCCCAGATCAGCTGTCCTTAAGTAAAGCAGATCACCCTCCATGAAGTCCTGTCCAGCCAGCTGAAGGACTTCAGAGCTGAAATGAAATTTCCCAAGCAGGTGTTCTACTGTGACAATAAATATGTATCATTCCAGAAACCCCTTCACC
>NW_022111373.1:148182688-148184161 GCF_000313985.2 Echinops telfairi
CATTCAGACAGGGCACATACAGATCCTCTACTCTATGACAAGGCTTCAAAAGGTCTGTGAAAATGCTTCATTTCATCTATGCTTGAATCCACAATCAATGCTGACAGAAGCAGCAGTCGAGAGATCAAACGATGCTTTGCACTGGGTAAATCTGCTACATGAGACGTCTTTAAAGTATAAAAAAACAGGGGGTAAAAAAAGGGATGGGGGATCCTGGAGGCCTGGTTATGCAGGCAGATGGTCATCTTAGGGAAGTCTGCTACCCGATATGATGGGTCAGGCAGCACCACCAACCACCCCACCACTGGAAGAACATCATTGGAATATGGAGGCAGATGCGGAATCAACATCAGAATGGTGAATCAGCATCACAGTATGGAGCAGGAAGCCCAAGGAAATGCCTGGGTCTGGAGGCTGGACAGAGGCTGCTCCCCAAAAGCAATGCCGGAGACCTGCAAAGCCATCCGAGCCAGAGATGCTCAGCTGCTCCCTCCTCAGGCAAGAGTGGATATACAAGAGAAGTGGGCCAGGCAGGCCAGAGAAGGGCCTTTGGTTCCAGCTTTGGGCAGCCTTGGCAGAACCGAGCAGAAACCAGGTGCCTCTCTGGCACTGCCTACATGTTGTCCAACCTCCATCGAACACTGTGGATGACTGAATAAGAGCCGATGCCTTGAAATGATGGTGCTGGTGAAGGGTACTGAACATCCTGTGGACTGCCTAATAACAAACATCTTGGAAGAAGTACAACCAGGTTGCTCTCTCTTTGAGAGGCAGGGATGCCGAGATTGTCCTCCTATCCTGTGGACACGTTGTCAGGAGAGACCAGCCCCTGCAGCAGAACATCATGCTCGGTCAAGTAGCGGGACAGTGAGAAAGGAGGAAGACCCCTGACAAGATGATGGACAGAGTGGCTAAAGCAACAGGCTCGAACATGACCGTTGTCAGGATGGCGCACAGGGTCGCTGGGAGATGGAACTGACTGAAGGGCACCCAGCACCAGGAAGCGTTTTGAAGCCCCCTCCTGCGACCACTCACATGATTGCAGAGGCACGGAGACCGGACACAAGAAGCCAGCGGCATTGAGCTCAAAGGGAGCACGCTCTCCCAGCCATGATGAGCGCAGAGAGACGTGGGGAAGGCCATCGGACGACGAGTTAACTGAAGCAAGCTATGGACATGGGTATCTGCAAATGGGCATGCCAGGAAGCCAGACGACATCATTCACAGAACGAGACCATCTGACACGTCCAAGTGAGACTCGGGGGGCATGGCAGCCTTCCCGGAACAGAGGGGCCAGTGGCAGCACCTCAAGTCGCAGTCTCGGAAGGAGCAGATGCAGGGAAGAAGATGGGTGCCTCTGAGACCCTCGAAGGCTGAGAGGCTGTCAGCAAGCATCGACGCCTGAGAACCACCCCGTTATCTTCCTTAAGCTTGCCTAAGGAAGCCCGCCGCAAGCGGGTCTCCCAGATCGGA
>NW_022111373.1:148185193-148187013 GCF_000313985.2 Echinops telfairi
GGCAATCCTTGGTATATTCAATACTACTTATAATATTGTGCTATAAATATGCACTAAAATGAACTCTAGCAAGGGGATGTCAGTAGAGTTCCTCATATCTCTCCTATATTGACAGTGCTGCTTTGTGTCCTCTCCCTTTTATGCCCTCCCTCCTCAGACTAGAAGACTCTCCTTGAAAACCAACCCTAGGCATGTTCAAAGTGCCTGGACCACCCATGAGGGTCACGTGTAGTCTCACTACACACTTCAGTGCTGAAGACGAGCGGACAAGTTCTGAGGGCCTCATTTCTTTCTGTTAAAACCTTTTTCTCCCAATGTCAGAATATTCCACTGATTCTCTGGGGTGGCTCAGTCTTTGCTCCAGTTAAGCTCCCACTGTTTTTCATAACATTCATTGTAACCTGGGTGGAGGTTTACAGAGCAGACCATCAGTTTCATATCCAACAATGCTCACAATTCAGTTTCATCACATTCATCGAAATCCTTCAATGTAATCACACCACTCCCAATTCCTCCCTGTGTTTCCTGTTTACATGCCTCTTTCTTTCCTGGAAAAAGCCTTGGCTGTAAGGACAAGCTTGGTGGTGGAATCCCACAAGTTGCTTCCCAGGAGAAAGGTGAATCTGGGTGCTCCCATAGAGATGGAACGTTTAGGAAACCCAAAGAGGCATTTCACTAGTGTTCCTG
The DNA here is from genome assembly GCF_000313985.2 of Echinops telfairi. NCBI lineage: Eukaryota > Metazoa > Chordata > Mammalia > Afrosoricida > Tenrecidae > Echinops > Echinops telfairi. The sequence goes on from NW_022111373.1 coordinate 148,185,881, forward strand.
TTCCCCTTATCAGCTCTCTCTGGGTGCCATCAAGTCGAGTTGGACTCCTGGAGACCACATAGAGCAGAGAGCAACTGTTCCTGTGGGTCTCTGAGAAGATCACACTTTGTAGAAGAGAGCCTTCGTCTTTCCCCATGGAGAAGTGTGTGGTTTTGAACTTATAACCCTGTCTTTTGTCTGGAGAAGGCCTTCATGCTTGTTAAAGTATAGGGACAATGGAGAGTGGAAGACCCTTGAAGAGACGGATTGACAGGGTGGCTCAGCAGCAGGCACAATATAATAACAGCCATGCTGTTCACAGAGTCATTATGAGTCAGAGCCTACGTGATGGCGTCCAACAACAACATCCGCTGAGCAGATCATCAGAGAGGCCGGGTTACACGAAGAAGGGTGTGACACCAGGGTTGGAGGAAGGTTTTCCTTAACAGCGTTCAAGGTGCAGATGACACGACCTTGCTTGCTGAAAGTGAGGAAATCCATGCTGATGTCGATCAAGAGTTGCAGCGTTCAGTATGGAGTAGAACACAACGCAAATAAGACCAAACGCTTCATAACTTGACCCATAGATAACATCATCATAAGTGGAGAAAAGTTTGAAGCTGCCATGGATTTTGTCTTGAGCAGATCCACAATCAGTGCTCACAGAAGCAGCCGTCGAGATCAATAGACTCATCACCTTGGGCAAATCTTCTGCATTTTAGAACATTGAAAAAAAAGCAGGGATGTCACTCTGAGGACCAAGGTGCACCTGATCCATTCCATTATATTTTCAATGGCCTCAGATGCATGTGAAAGGTGGACATTGAATGAAGAAGACTGAAGAAGAATTGATACATTTGAATTGTGGGGCCAGAAAAGACTATCGAACGTACAATGGACTGCTAAAAGGATAAGCAAGCCTGACTTGGAAGAAGTAGGGCCAGATAGCTCCTTAGAGGCAAGGATGGCAAGACTTCATCTTACATACTCTGGGCACGTTGTCAGGTGAGACCAACTTCTGGAGGAGGGCATCCTGCCTGGCAATGTATAGGGACTGCAAAGGAGAGGAAGAGCGCTCTATTGTGGTTCCCTCTATTGTGCATAGGGTCACTATGGATCAGAAGCAACTCAATGGCATCTAACAACCTCAACAA
>NW_022111373.1:148188116-148200123 GCF_000313985.2 Echinops telfairi
TGGCCTTCTCAGGAGGATTCTGGGAACTCTCTCTCTGCTTCACATTCCTGATGGCAAGCCACATGGAGCCACGCTGATGGCAGCCAGAGCCCTGGAGATGCTTCTAGCATCCCTGGATCCACAAGATTTTCCACCCACAGGCCTGTGATCTTCCTGCATTCAACGTCATTGCATGTGCTGCGTGAGTCTGAAGAGGAAGTCATGGGTTAAAATGAGACTTACGAGCTAATATTGAACGTACGGACTTGATCTGGACTGGACTGGGATGTTGTATTGATGCATAGTTACTTCTTGATATACAGTTCTGTCTTGAGGAGAACCAAGAGTCGAAAGACGAGGTGTCCAATGGGTAACCTGGTGAGGCTCAGTGAGGCAGCCCACATTCACTTGACCAGAACAGATGAAGAGGAGATTTTTGAGCCTGTGAACTGGTGCCTATTGCTGCTGACCTTACGGATGTGCTGTCCTGATTTGACTTTGGTTATGCATGCAGACTCGCAAGATTCCAAATGGAGTGAAGATTCTTCCCATAAAAGAACATGCTTGTCTTCTCAGAGCACTGGGTTGATGTAGGTGGGCAGTATAGAAATTGCATACCCAAAATTGGGTGGATAAAGGCATGAAGTGGCTGGCTTAAAAACTTTGATAAGTGGGGGAATATATTCATAGGATTATAGGATTAAGATCCTGGTGTTCACTTAACTGCAATTGTTAGGCATGGAATATTGTTTTGTTCACTTATAGAATATTATGCTTAAATGAGGCTGGTATATAATAAATTGTATGCATTTTAGTTTTATCCTGCGAGACATAAATATGATTTTCTTATTGTCCTAGTTTTAAGAATTACATATGACTAAAGAGTTGTGTAAAGCTGTCAAATTGACAAAGGATGGTCTGTGGTAGTTACACAATTCCATGTCAGCTTCATAACTAAAAATGAGGGGGTGGAGTCTAGCATGTCAATCAGGCCACAACCTGATCCCTCCTTGTGGGCGTGGCCTTCTCATGAGGATTCTGGGAACTCTCTCTCTGCTTCACATTCCTGACTACAAGCCAGATGGAGCCATGCTGATGGCAACCAGAGCTGTGGAGATGCTCCCACCACCACTAGATCCACCAGTGATCTTCCTGCATTCAGCATCATTGCATATGCTGCATGAGTCTGAAGAAGAATCCATGGGCTGATATCAGACTTATGGGATGATATTAAACTCACGGATTTGATCTGGACTGGGCTGGGATGTTCATTGATGCATAATTACCTCTTGATATAAAGGTCTCTCTTACATATGTATGAGTGTCTCTGGATTTGTTTCTCTGGTCAACCCAGACTAACACACCACCCTTGTCTCTAAAGAGTACACTACCTATACTTCTTCCAAGACAGATTAGTTTATCCCTTGAGCAGTCCATGGTACTTTTAATCAGCTTGTCCTTTTAGCAGTTCATGCTACTTTTCACATCCTTCTCCAGCACTACAATTCAAACCCATTTATTTTTCTTTGGTCCGTCTTCCTTCATTCAATATCTAATTTTCACACACACCTGAGTCTTGGGACACGTGCACCTTAGTCCTCAAAGTAACCTCCTTGATGTTCAATACTTTAAAGAGGCCTTGTGCAGCAGGAAAGGTCAATACCTGTGCGCAAATACCTTCTAACCAACCTCTTTCTCATACCTGTTCAACCAGCATGCGTAGGTGCATGCATGCATGTGTGCATGCATGTGTATATCTACTCAGAGAGCATGGTCGTTGCAGGATGGTACTCATGGCAGCACTGACCTCCGTTGCCTTTCACTCTTCCCTCTCCCCCAACTCCCCGACTTTTATACTCACCTTCCTTGTATTGTATGTTGCCCACCCTTCACCTACATCACCACTAGCCTACCCTCTAACCACCGACTCCCCCGCCCTTCTCCTCCCATGCCTGGCCACCATCAGAGAATGTTGCCTTCAGCATTTTGTGGATAGAGTGGCTGTGAGTCGGAACCAACTCGACAACACCCACATTTTATCTTGGGGGAGGCTAATGTAAATGCTATTGTTTTCCTGAATCCTTTTCAGCGCTCTCTCTTTTTAATGTCACTTGGCTGAACCTTTCAATTAATTCCAATAATTTTCTTGGCAAGTCTTTGGGATTTTCTATGGCTTATACCATTGCCTGCAAGAGAAGCCTGCCACCCTTGCCCATGCCTCATCCAGGGAAAATCACATCCTGCCCAAAGCAACGTACGGGACACATCACAGTGAGGACTGGCATTGAGATGAGAGGGCGCAGCCGGTGTACAGCGTGGAGCTGCGACCTCTGGGTGACATACAGAGCCTCCGTAAGCGATCTGAATCTCCCCAGGACTTCAGACCTGGGAGAACCAGGGTAGATACATGATCTGAATTAGACTCCTTTCTGCGGTTACTGTTAGTCCCTGGGTGGGGAAGTGGTTAATGAATTCAATTGCTAAACTCAACAGTTGGAGGTGTAAGTCTTCCCCCCAAAAAAGACCTGATAATCTACTTCTGAAAAATCAGCCATCAAAAACCCCGTGGGTCACAGCTCCACTCTGACACCCACGGACTTGCCCGGAGTCGGAGTGGACATCACGTGACTGGTTTGGTTTATTTATACTGTTAACTCCCCGCTCGGCTCCCACCATCCTGTGGGATGTCGAGTGAAGTTAGGAGAGACGTCCCTCTGAGAAACTGGATTCTGCTCAGGGAAAAGCCATTCCCGAGACTCCTAAGAAGAACATTAATCCCCCTCCTGGCCTCAGAAAGGAAGGAGTTGTTTCTTCCCCCATCGTAACATAAAGATTCTTTGTTAAACAGAAAGAAGAAAGTCAACCAAGAAAGTAGAACGATCAAGTATTCAGAAATCCTAGAGCTTCTCCAAAGCAAGTTTGTAAGATGTAACTTTCTTTTTTAAGGAACAACAACCGTACTTTCCACATTAATAAAAACTAGGATGAGAAATTCATACAACAATGCTATTGATAAGAGCATCAAAATATGAACTACGTAGCGATAAATGCAGTAAATCACATCTAACAACTGCACACTGAAAGCTACAAAATGTGGCTGGGAAAAAAATAAAGAAGACCTCAAGAAATGGAAACCTCAGCCATATGTATAGGTCAGAAAAATCAATAATTATAAGAGATCCATTCTTTTCCAATTAATTTAAAGATTCACCCCAATTTCCATCAACATCTCAGCAGGATGTTTTTTGTAGAATTTTTGAAATCCTGCAGCAATATAAAGCACCTAGAATTACCAAAGCCATGTTGGAAAAGAAGAACAAAATCAGAGGTAAAAGGATTCATACTATTTCACGTAAAGACATCCTACAAGACTTTAGGCCTTCAAGACACTGCTGCTGTCGTGGTTCTAAGGTGTCATGGAGTCGGTTCAAGGCCACGCCAAGTCCTGCGTCGTGCTCACAACCGTTGCTAGGCCTGAGCCCGTGGTCGCAGCCGCTGTGCCAACCCATCCTGCTGAGTGTCTGCCACTTGTTTGGCAGGCCCTCTGCTTTACCAAGCACCAGGACACTGCGCCGTGAATGTTGATGATAGCTCCAGGGAACGGAAGACGGTCCACAAGAGACCATGCACCTGTGGCCACTTCATCCTCAACGAGGTACTGGACCTATTCAATGAAGACAAGAAAAATTTCTTCAGCAAGCAGTGCTGGAAATGTTGCATGTTCACACGCAAGATCTAAAATAGACTCAACTCTTCCCACACCCCCTCTATGTCACTCACCTCGAAATGGACAATAGGTAGCAGCTCTGAAAAGTTGAAAGCATAAAGTTTGGGGAAGAAAGAAAAGAGATGCTGTTGAGTCAGCTGCCATTGTCAGTGGTGAGCTTTGCTGGAGTTTCTCCTGGTCTCTTGCTGGGTGGAGTTGGACCTCCATGCTTTGCTGTTAGCAGCGAAGAGTGTGATCCATTTGCACTTGTGCGGATTCACATAAGAACCAGCTATTCTGGACTCTTCCTCACCTTCATATTTCCCTTCATGCCACAGACACCGATACTTAGAAGGAATCTGGAAATGGCTGGCGAAAAATGAGGCTGTGGGATCCAACAAAGACCTATCGCTTCAGACTCTCAAAGGGTTGTGTGTCAGCATGAGTAGACTAGAGAAACAAATCCAGAGACACGCATATGTGTATAGGAAAGAGCTTTATATACAGGAGCAGTTGAATATTGAGAAAACACCCTTGCCCAGTCCAGAGCAGGTCAGTAAGTCTGATATTACCCCATATGTCCAATACCAATCAATAAAGTCCTCTTCAGACACACGCAACACATGCAGTGACATTGAATGCAGGAAGATCACAAGCCAGTAGGTGGGAAGTCTTGTGGATCCAGTAGCATTGTAAGCATCTCATCCCTGGAAGGGTCTCCACATGGCTTCTCAACGTCCAGGGCTCTCGCTGCCATCAGCATAGCTCCATGTGTCTCGTTAGTAGAGAGTCTCTCAGAGAGTGAGCAGATAGAGAGTGTGTCTCCTGCCTTTTGTTGCTTTATCTTTTTATTGACAGTACAGGCGGAGCTAGAGAAAAAAATTACTGGATTCTACCAAATTAATAAGTACAATAATTTAGTTGCAAAAGGAAAGTCTATTTGGGATAGAAATTTCTAGAGACAAGGCACATAATCGTCATCATATATATAAGAAAACAGCATAAGAGGAACATTGAACAGTCCAGGTATGTATGGTTCAGATTAGAGATTCTGCATAAAGAAAAAGAGCTCTGAAGAGGAAGACACTGAACAGCACGCAAATGAATTGGGTAGCCAGTCTTAAGCTATTTGGCAACCATTTGATTTTAGTTGCCAATCTTGATTGGTTACCCTAGAAATTTAGAAGTTGTAAACACTGGCCTTTTATATCACATGGAAGACAAGTTGGGTGTTCTCAGCAAGTAAAGGTAAGAAGAATGCTGTTGCCTAGTGGGACTCACTACATTAGCACCAACCATTAGCCTTTGACAGCAGAAATGGGAGAGTAAGAGGGGGTTTCCGTGGCTGATAATGAAATAAAATGGGGTCACAAGGAAAAGAAACATAATAAGGGCAAGAAGGAAATGTGAAGAATAAACTCTTATTCTTAGCTTTTCTCCATGCCTTTATGTCTAGTGAGACAAATTAACTAGGCAATGACTTCCAAGCTGAGGTTGAGTGACAAAAATACTTCAACCTTTGATCGACTAGGTTGAGTTCCCAGATTCCTCAGGAGAAGGCCATGTCCACACAAAGGCTTCATTGGCTATGACATGATTGACAGGCTAGACTCCACCCCTTCTCTCTGAATCCTCAAATTGACACCAGATGATGTAACTACCACAGGGCAGGTCTATTCTGTCACTGCAAGGTGGATTCACCTCAAAACTCTACGTAAATAAAGGACGATAGTAAACAGCAAATGAAGACAGGGACAATCTTCGAGTTTGCTGTCTCGCATTCTTGCTGTTGCAAACAAAACAGTCCTCAGGTGGCACAACTGGTTTGTGCTCCCCTCCTAACTTTATAAAGGTGGAGGTCCGCACCCACCCTTCATGGGGACGGGAGTATCCAGCACCACCGAGTGAGATTCAGAGTGACTCACATCCTCCCAGGACAACACAGGGGGTCCCAGCAGGACCTTAGACCTGACACTGGACAGGGAGGAAGGTGTGATACTTCCAGGGGTCTCAGGTGCTGGGAAGCCCACAGGGCCATCAGGCCTGGGAAAGAAAAGCCGGGCAATTTGCACCCATGGAGACTGCAGCCAGGAAGACAGGATGGAGCAGTTCCACCCTGTGCTACAAGGGTGCCCATCAGCAGTGGGGTGCATTATGTGGCGTAAACAGTATCCCTGAAAGTCCTGTGGCCATGCGCCTTTGAAGGGTATCGGTGGCAGTGGTGTGGCTGGAGAGAGACACACGCAGAGAGGGATCCATGGAGAGAGAGGGCGAGGGAGGGATTTTCCTTCCCTGAGTGGGCAGCAGGCAGGAGGGCTGCACTAATTAGCTCTCACCTTGGTCTGGGGCAGCCAGCTCTGTGGCACAAGGCTGGATGGCAGAGGCATCAGACAAGGCCATGAGGAGAGAGGAGGCAACCCTGGTAGGAAGGTTGAAAATGAGCAAGTTCACGGGCTTCTGTGCTGTCCCCAAAATAGAACTCCTCCTCCCGGAGTTCAGCTGCACGGGCGTGCTGAACAACCCCGAGTGCTGAAGAACACTCCGCCCCTGCTCCCCGGGGTTCTCCAGCAGCAAGTGCCTTTCAAACGAGCTGGGGTTTACATGGGCGTCTTCCAGTTCTGGCCAGCCAAGAGCACACTTTTCCCTCAGAATCAAGGCTACCCAAGACTGATAAATTATAGATTCAGCCTCCTTCGTGCCATAATTAATTAATTTTGATAAAACATTTACTGGTGTGCTCATCATGTGAAGAAGATGCTACTACTGGGGAAGGGGGGTGGGTAAACCTTCTCCCCAGAGAACAGCCACAAGAGCCGGCAGCAGTGTGTGTGCACCGAGACTGAGAGGCTCGTGTGAGGCGGTCTGATGCGTTCTCTTTGGGGACAGACCACCTGAGTCCACAGGCGAGATCTGCAAGGGACTGGCGCTGGAACCTGAAGCCAGCTTCGGGACTCTCCGGCCCTTAGCTGTCTCATCTGTCCAATGGACGATGGCTTTTCTTATCTTGTGCGAATGTCCAGGAAGAACTGATGTCTTTGAATGATGGCATTGGCAACAAAGACAGAAATCCGTCTGGGTTCCCAGGAGAACTAGAACATCTGTCTTGGAGAGGCACAGCCCGCAGCTTCTCAGAAGCAAAGACAGGGAGACTTGGTCCCACCTAGCTTGGACGTGCGATCAGGAGGGGCCAGTCTCTGGAGAGCCGTGTGCTTGATAAAGTAGCTGTTGGTAGGTGTCATGGAGTTGGTTCAGTCCCACAGCGACCTCATGCACAACAGAACGAAACATTAGCCAGGCCTGCGCCATCCTCACCATGGTTCTTACGGCTGGGCCCATGGTCACAGCCATGGTGTCCAGCCGTGTCATCAAGGGTCTTCCTCTTTTGCACTACCCCTGTGCTTTGCCAAACAGGATGCCCTTTTCCAGAGGCTAGTCTTCCCTAATGTCATGCCCAAAGTATGTCAGACAAAGTCTCGCCATCCTTGTCTCTAAGGCGCGCTCTAGCCGTACTTCTTGCAAAACAGATGTTTGTCCTTCCAGCAGTACTTACAATTCAAATACCCTTTCTAACGCAATGTCCAGCTTCTGCAGGCGTCTGAGTGATAAGGTAGAGGGACAGGGAAGACGAGGAAGACCAGCCAGGAGATGATCGCGGCAACGGGCTCTACCACAAGAACCACCATAAAGATGGTGGAGGACCACGCAGCGTTCCGTCCTGTTGTACACAGAGTCGGTGTGACTTACCCTGGACTCGAGGGCAACTCACAACAACAACAACAAGAGGATTGCCATGGGAGGAACCTCAGTGGTGCAGGAGGTCAGCACTGGGCTGCTAACAACAGAACCCCCTGTGGCTTGCCGGAGAAGAGACCAGGAGATCTTTCACCAGGACGCCAGCCGGGGAAACCCTCTGGGGCAGTTCGACTCCGCCATTTTGATGGTAGGTCCACCAATGGGGTTCTGACTCAGACTAGCCCTGTGTTCAACAGAATGAAACACCGCCCCGCCCCACATCATCTTCACGATTGCTACGCTTCAGCGCATCGTTGCAACCTTCCGTCTTGTTCACGCTCTGCTTAACCGAGCATGATGTCCTTTTCCATGTACCTGTCCCTTCTGCTAACATGTCCAAAGTCTGTGAGACGAAGCCTCGCCACCTGGATTCCAAGGAGCATTCTGGCTGTACTTTTTCCAAGACAAATTCCGTTATGCTTTGGCAGTCCATGGTACTTTCCATATTCTTTTCCAGCACCGTGATTCAAGTGCACCGTTTCTTCTTTGGTTTTTATTCACTGTCGAGCTATCACGTGCAAAGATCATGAAACAACACTTCTACCATGGTTGACTGGGCGGACCCGGTTGGCCAGCCCATTGCCAACTGCCTCTTGCTCTGGGGCTACAAAAACCGGTGGCTCTGAGGGCAAGCCAATGCCTCCCTTGCAGGAGGGGTTCGATCAGCATCCAGGTTTTCATGCTGGGCTCCTTTTTCCCTCCCCACCAACTGGCCCACCCAGCTCATCCAACAGAAGCATGTAGGTAACACACAGAGCAGAAGTGTCATGCAACAGCGCCACAGGAGCGTGGGATGGCACCAGCCTCCACAAACCAGGTTCTAACCCCGATCCCGTGCTAACAGCAAACAACTGGGGCAGCTTGAGACTTCTCCATGACTCTGTTTCTGTATCATAGCCTCACCCAAGGCCCTCCTCCTGCTGAATCTGCATTTGCATCCACTACCATCCTAAATGGACTCCTGATGGTGCCCTGGTTCAAAGTTATCAGCTGGAACCAAAGGGTCAATGGTTCAAACCCACCAGCTGCTCTGCAAGAGGAAGATGAGGCAGCCTGGTGCCATGAAGATCCATGAAGATCCTGCCAGTTCTGCTCTGTCCGACTGGGCTGCTGTGCATGGGAACCCACTTGATGAAACTGGGTTGGCTTTGCTTTGGTTTGGGCTATCCGAAAAATAGGGCTTTTTCTTTGCAAGCAGGGATTTTTGGATCCTGGAACTGTTTCTTTTGGGGGAGACACTGTCCAGCCTGAGCCTGCAGGGTGTTCCAGCTTCCACACACCCACTTCAGCTACTCGACAGCCTCCCTGTAGCAGCAACAAGGGAGTGATCATGTCGTTTCTGGAGGAGAATCCAGTGGAATGACCCAGATTCTTCCCCAAGGAAAAGATGCTAAGGAAACATTTTTTGTGAACTAACAAACATTTAAATCTATACTACATATGTATATTAAATCTCAGGATTTAAGAGGCCTGTGTTGCAGTGTAATAGCCATCTCTGCCTTGTTGCCTGCCCTTGGTCCTCCCTAAACGTGGGCTTTTTTCCATACAACATGCACACAACACACAGAGTGGCCATTGCAGACCCCAGTTGGGCTGAGAGGTGGGCTTGAACCTTCCTGGTAAAAGGGTTATAAAATGCAAAACATTCTGGTGCAAGATCATGTCCATCTATTTAAAGTTCTAAAATCATCAAATTTGAATGTAAGTGATTTTTTTTTCCCTCCTTAAAATCACTTTGGGACCTGGAGAATATTCCAGGCAAGACTCGTCAAATCATGTGTGTGTGGCATTTGGGCAATCTCTTGCCCCCAGGTGTTTCATCAAAGCCCTGGTTTTCAGCCAGGGACTGTTTTGTACCACCCCAAAGGGAATTCAAGGGGCCCTGGTAGCATAGTAGTTAAGTGTGGATTGCTAACTGCAAGGTCAGCAGTTCAAAACCACCAGTGGCTTTCTAGTCCTGTAGAGTTACAGCCTCCCTCGAAAACTCAGAGGGACAGTTCTATCCTGTCCTACGGGGTGGCGAGAGTCGGCATCAACTCAGTGGCAGGCAGTTTAGTTTGGTTTTGAGGGGAACCCGGCAGTATCTGGAGACAATGTGCTTGTCGTCACTGAGGAAGGAGGATGCTGCTGGCATCTAGTGGGCAGAGGTCAAGGATACTGCTAGTCGCTGCAGCATATAGGGCAGTCCACATCACCAAGGCTCATCTGCCTGAAGGCCCAAGCATCATGCTCTTGTCCAGGGACTGAACCCTCCTGATAACATGTCCAGGGAAAGTGATGGCAAAGTCTCGCCATCCCGGCTTCAAGGAGCAGTCTGGATGTATTTCTCTGAACGGGGATTTGCTCTTCGCTTTAGCACTGCAGACACTCCATGCTCTTTACCAGCACCATGGCTCAAAGGCATCGGCTCCTCTTTTGTTTTCCGTTAGTCACTGTGTAGCTGTCACAGTTGTAGGAGACGGTGGAGCAATAGCTACGTCTTGGGCTGCTCGCCGCAAGGTCAATAGCTTGAAGTCATCAGTTGGGAGAAAGTCGAAGCATTTTGCGCCTGTAAAGAGGCACAGTCTCAGAAACTCACAGGGGAAGTGCCACCCTGTCTCCTAGGCTCACTCTGAGTCAGGACAGTCTGGAGGGCAGTGTGTGGGTGAAGTTAGTTGCACCTTTGCCCTCAAAGAGACAGCCTCACCCTTTAGAGGGCAGTGTTTATGCAGCAGATTTTCCCAGTGAAACACATGGCTTGATTTATTGACTCTTCCATGGGTGCTCATTGTGGATCCAAGTCAAATGAGGTCCCGGACCCACTCTACCCACATGCCCATCACTGGATTTGTCAAGGGCATGTGTGTGATTATGTGGCATCAGGGTAAGTCACACAGCCTTCCTCAAGGTGGTAATGCTTACAAGCCAACCTATATGCTCAATCTGAGGAATGGACCGTTGACCAGGGGAACCCAAGACACAGTAGTACTAAATCACCCCAAAGCTGCTTCCCAGCACTGCCCAGTCCACCCGCCCGATATAAAGTTACCATGAACGTATGAGTACCCTCACATTCACTCCAGTGCCAGTCCCCTGCAGAACCCAATGTCAATCCTGGCCTGGGCTCCAGGCTGCCAGACCTCAGGGCCACACACCGGCCACAGTCAGCCCTGTTGAGACAGCACACTCACCTTCCTGCGGTTCTGCTCCCCAGCAGCAGGCTCTGTTTGGAGCGGATCCGATCAAAACCACAGACGAAAGACAAGGGAAATGAAGACATTGAAGAGCATTGAAGGGCGCAGGCACTCACGCCCCAGGTTCCCCTTCAAAGGTGGTGTTCTGCAAGCAGTTCACTCCACTGGCGGTGAGCGGTTTCAAAGTCATTGGGTGTCTTCGGCTACATTCTCCAGAGAAGCAAAGCCGAGGAAGCATACATAGATTTATTTCAAGGAAAAGCTTCCTGCAGCTGGGGAGGCTGGCAAATCCCAAATCCAGCACCAGGCTGGAGGCTTCTGCCCGCTCCTGTGGTTGCAGGGATGAACTAACCCTGAATCACCACGTCGGAGGGCAGGCTGCTTTCCGGCTCAGGTCCCAAGGACTGGAGGTCAGAGGATGACAAGGGGACGGAGAGAGAATGAGCTTTGCCTGAACATCCGTAGACATGCGATGAAGGCCACTCCCCAAAGGGATCTCCCTTTTCCACAACTGGCCCCTGCTCACATCAAATGGCAAAACGCAGTCTGGTCGCATCGTTTCTGCCAAACCACTGAGGATCATGGTTGAGCCAAAACAAAACAAAACGCATTGCCATCGAGTCAATGCTGACTCGTCGCATATAGAAACCACAGTCTTCCTCCCAAGGAGCTGCTGGTGGTTTCGAACTGCCAACCATACGGATCACAGCCCAATGCATAAATGCTGCACCACAAGGGCCCCTTACGGTCCAGCCAAGCTGATGTATAACCTTAGTCTGCACAATTGGGTATCCATTCTGGCACTTACTCCTCCCACTTTCTTGGACCACACAAAAGCACAAGGGATGGAGGGGCTGGGCCACTTTATGTTCCCTCCCTTAGTGCTTGGTCATGAAGAAATCGTCCAGGGCCAGGTCCCTGGGCCAGGCAAGGGATGAGTGTTTTTGTCCATGCCACCATGTTCCTTAGACCTGTCATGCTCCCCTACTATACACAGTCATTGGAACAGGGTATCTGCATTAGGAATAGAGGTGAGGCACAGCCAAGGAGATTGAAAGCCCCATGGGAGGGTCTCCTGTCACACATCCAGTCACTCTCAGTCGGAATCGACTGGACAGCACTCACAACAACAGCTCCCATCAGGGAGTTGATGACATTGTGTTAGATCCCATCGTGGAGGTGGTTACATTGTGTTAGATCTCATCCTGGAGGTGGTTACATTTTGTTGGCTACATTGTGTTAGATCCCATCCTGGAGGTGGCTACATTGTGTTAGATCTCCTCCTGGAGGTGGTTACATTGTGTTAGATCTCATCCTGGAGGTAGTTACATTGTGTTAGATCTCATCCTGGAGGTGG
>NW_022111373.1:148200338-148212336 GCF_000313985.2 Echinops telfairi
CATCCTGGAGGTGGTTACATTGTGTTAGATCTCATCCTGGAGGTAGTTACATTGTGTTGGTTACATTGTGTCAGATCCCGGCATGGAGTTGATTACATTGTATTAGCTCCAGTCATGGAGTTGATTGCATCGTGTTAGCGCCCATCATGGAATTGGTTACATTGTGTTAGATTCCACCAGGGAGTTGGTTACATTGTGTTAGATCCCGGCATGGAGTTGATTACATTATGTTAGTTAGATCCCATCGTGGGTGATTATTATCAAATGACTGAGAACCATGGCCCAGCCTAGTTGACACAAAACCTAACTATCACCAATGGCTTTTCTGAGCCTGGGGAATAGTGTGGGGGTGAGAAGCAGTAATAACTTCATATCCTATTGCAGGACTAGGGATTTTATAAGACAGCTTCATGTATGATATAGGTGCATGTTAAATATTAAGCACTCATTGCCATCGAGTTGATGCCAACTCATAGGAAATATATACATACATGTATATATGTCCTATATGTGTATATCTATGTCATCAATTGGGCTTTGAGTCACGGTGACCCTCAGAATGAAATGCTGCCTGGCCCTGTGCCATCTTCGTCATGATTGTCATATTTAATCTCCTTTTTGAAGTCGCTCTATATTCTAAATGACGCCCAACCTAAGAAGCTCGTTGTCTATCACTATTTCTCAATATCTGATTGCAAGGTTTGTCTTAGTCTGGAAGCTCCGCTTAAACCAGGTCACCATGAAAATACTGATGGCAGAAGGACAAACTGACAGAGGGTTATCAACACACACACACACACACACACACACACACACACACACACACACTTCAGTATCCCAGCAACACACAGCTACCACAGAAGGGCAAACTGGCGATGGACATACTCACACATAAGCACCCAGGTAGTTTAGGTACCATACGGATGGCATATCTGTGTTAAAGACAAAACACTAATAGAAGTGCGAGCCACGTATCACCAGCTGCAGGACCAGAGAGAGGTGTGCAAAGCTTAATGGCCAGGAGGCTCTGCTGCATTCCCCTTTGGCCTAGATATTGCTGACAATGCAATGTCTCGGGAGGATTCTTTGCTCCAGACAGTGTGGCCTGTGATGAATACAGAGTTTCTTGGGCTTCCCAGAGGAGCAGGGGAGGATCCACAGCCCATCCTGTGCCACCTGGGAAGGCTAAGTGAGGAGGGGTCTCTCTACAGCAGCCTCAACCTGCTTCACGCATATGGACAGAGTTCTGGACCCCAGGATCCTGCTTGATGGCGTCCCCAGGAAGATGTATGGCCTCCCACCATCACACCCCCTTCCTGCCTCCCATCCAGTGTGGATGGCACCCTGAGTGCCACAAGCCTGCCCTCCATAGAGTCCTGTCTGCAGGGTGCTGTAACCATGATGTGCCACCTGGCCTCCTGTGACTCTCTCCCCTCTCCTGCCCTGGTGATTCTTCTGAGAACTACTTGGGCATCTTGCCCACACACAGAATCCTGGACTGTCACTCTGACTGGCTGTGGCCCAAGAGGGTCGGTCCTGAGATCCCTCAGAGGTACTGTCTAAAATTCAGCCCAGCAGCAGGGCCCTGCAGTGCCTCTGCCTTCCTAGCAAGTCCCACCAGCCACATGCTCACCAGGGAGAACTGAACCCCAGTGGCTGAGGGATGGGAGGAAGGTCAGGGTGGCCCTTCAGAACTAAGCATGGCTGCAGTGACTCCAAGTCACATCTTCTTATTCAGCTTCTCCATTTGTCCCTGGGATGGGTCTCCTCACCATCTCCCTGTCCTCACTATACTTGAAGACAATGGAAAACCCTGCCGCCCCTGGTTATATCAAGGACAAAGTAAAGCCAGACCTTGGGCCTCGTTGGAGCCTGAAATACTATTGTAGATAACAGTTATCTGTAAGAAGAACCAAGGCATTCGTGAGCGAGGCCAAGTGCCAGCTACTGGTTTGAGCGGTTTGATCATCACACGGTGACAGGACCCAATGGAGGAAGTCACGGGGGCACCCCGATCCGAGGCCCGTCTGGACATTGCATCTGGGCCTGTGCCACAGCCCTGTCTTCCTCCAAGGAGACTGTACCTCTTTGGTCCACAGGGTCTTTGCTGGGTCTTAGAACTTGGAAGAACAGAGGCAGACCGAGGGAGAGGATCACAAGGTGAAGACGGGGGTGACAGCGACTTTGCAGAATGTGTGGGTTCTTAACATGCTGTCCACCCAACATTGGAGAGGGAGCGGGTGTGCAGATACATTTTGTTTGTTGTTGCTCAGCACCGTGGAGTTGTTCCAACTCAAGCCAATCCTGCGGGCCACCGGACAGACTGTGGCTCGGCCCTCACGGTCGGCGTTATGTCTGACCGTCACGGTGGTCCATCGCGAGGAGGGCCTTCCTCTTTCTCAGGGACCCTCTGCCTTAAGTTGGTTGGAATATCTTCCCACCTGACAGGCTCTACATCCTGCCACTTGCAGGAGGAAGCAGCCAAGCCCTTCGTCGTGGCCTGTCTTGAGTCTGGAACATCTGCTGACACCTATCCACCATGGTGACACAGTGACCCTTCTGGTATCTGAGAAACCAGTGGAATGGCTCCGAACCTCACAGCAACACGCAAGCCAGCACGGTAAGATGGCTTATTGAGAGCAGTGGGCACACATGCTGGCCTCGTGGTGAAAGAACACTGCCGAGAAATGGAGGAAAATCATGTTCTAGGGACCCCAGGGAGTCTCTTCCTCTGGTCAAGTCAGAGAAAAGATGTAGCACCGCTTACCTTGTAGCACCATGTACCCCACTCTGTGGCTGATGGAAGTGGGGTTCCTGACTTCATTGCCACGCAGGCATAGAGTATGCATCCAGCAAACCCAATTATTCAAGAGTCAGCTAGTATCTCCCTGAGGAAGCAACTGAAATTAACAAAGCCCTGCATTTAATGAATGAACTTATTATCACCATGCCATTGACTTTATTTAGATTTTTTTCCCTTCTGTGTCGCTCAAAAAAGCCCTGTCAAAAAGGTCTTGTTATCAGACTGCTGTTACAAAATAGACCCTCCAGGTAGTTCGATGGGAAAAAAGATGCAAATTAAATCATCAGCTAGATCACTCTGCACCGACCTACCTTTTCTTTTATTTATAAAAATATGTAACACCCACCACAAGTTTACTTACACGTAGCAACCTACATGTGTAAATTGATTTTCCCGCAATAATTAACTTCACCTTCACAACAAGAAGGGAGAGGTTAGATGTAGCCCTTAGAGCCGTCCGCAGAGTGATAAGAGTTCTTTATGGAAAGAGTATAGCAATGTCGGAGTAGAGTTGGTGCTTTGGGCTCTGACCCAACAGCTGAAAGCTGTCCAACAGACCAATCGCTCCATTTCAGGGTGTTGCAAGGTGCCACGGCGTCCATTCAGACTCTACCCACAACAGAAGGAAACACTGCCCGGTCCTGGTCCTGCCCCGTCCTCAACTGTGCCCATGCTTGTGTTCATTGTGGCCACCACTGGGTCGGCCACCATTGAGGGCCTTCTATTTGGTTGACATGGAGTGGCACTTACATAATCTCCTGTCAACTTGTAAAGGGGTGGAGTCTATAGCCTGTCAATCAGGTCCCAGCGTGATGATCTCATTTGGAGGCACTATGGAGATAAGTAGCTCTCTGGAAGCCAGATACACTCATTCCCTCTGAGACATTCCTGTTGACAAGCCACATGGAGTTACACTGATCGAGCCAGAGCCCTGGAGCTGGAGGAGCCATGTGGAGACCCACACTCAACGCTAAGATGCTTCCTTCACCACTGGATCCACAAGACTTTCCACACTCTGGACTGTGATCGTCCTGCATTCGGTGTCATTGCATGGGTTTCATGAGTCTGGAGAGGACTTTGTAAATTGGTATCAGACATATGGGTTAATATTAGACTTATGGACTTGATCTGGGCTGAGCTGGGATGTTTTCTCAATATGCAATTGCTCTTTGATACAACATTCTCTCTTCTACATAGATGAGTGCCTATGAATTTGTTTCTCTAGTCCACCCGGACTAGCACACATGGTCTCCTGTTCCCTTAAGTCAGACTGCTAGTTGTTAGAGGCTTCACGTTCCCTAAGCTGGATGCACAACTGCTGCGACCCTCCTCTTCCTCTTTTTGAAATATTTACCATGGTTTTCTGTAACCAGATTGTGTGAAAACTGACTTCTCAGTCATTGTGTGTAGGAGTTCCTTGTTCAGCAGACACATGATCTCATGAGAGCAAACAAAACCACCTTGTCTGTAGTGTGACACAAACCGAAAGTCGAGGTGTCCTTTGTACCTAGAGTAGTTTTGATTTGATGTGAAATCTCCTCCCATTGGGCTTTCCAGCCTCCAGGGGGATACCCCAGGAAGGGCAGGGATTCCACCATCTTTTCTGCTTGGGACAGAGGAGAGGATGAACCCCATCTTTCCCAGTGTATCAGAGTTTACATTCTGAGCACTCCCATTTGAAACAGACTATGGATGGCAGTAACGGTCCAAAAGCCATATGCCTGGTCCCTAAATAGATTACTCCTCCACTGAATGCCTTCTGATCCTTAACCAAGGATGTAGATAACTTGCCTCAGGCAGAGTGCCTTAGAAAGTAGGTTACCTTCAACACTCTCCAGCGAGCCCAGGGAGGAGCAGTCTCTCTCTTGGGAATCTCCTTGTGTGTATCTTTCATGGGGTCACTATACTGGGGATAGTGCTGTGGGGTCACACAGTCATGAGTCATGTCCTACCAGTCTTGCCCTGCTGCTTTGATTGGAGAGCCCTGGACCAATCCTATAAACCCTTCTATCTAACAATGTACATGTCCCAATTATGGCCCTGTTCTGTTTCTGTAACCCCACTTGTAACTGTGATATATTGATCTGTTACCTATCATAAATTTGTGAGAGGCCCCTTGTTCCATGCTGTGGTTGTCCCATAGTTTCATGTCAACTTGACATTCATAAACGTGCAGGGGTGGTAACCAACCCATCAATCGGGTCACAACCTACTGGTGCCTCCCAGTGGGTGTGGCCTTCTCATCAGGAGGGTCGGGGGAACTTCCCTTTCTCTCTGCCTTCACCTTCCTGCTGGCTGGACACCCAGAGAGCGGCTGGAGCCCTGCCATGTTTCCACTGACCCGGGATACCCACACAGTTCACACTGGCCTGGGGTCTTCCTGCATGCGTCTGAAGAGGGACTGGTGAACTAGTACTGGACTTGGGGGCTGTAGTTGGACTGGGCTGGGATGTTTGCTTGGTATATAATTACTTCTTCATATAAAGCTCTTCTTGCACATAGATGAGCATCCCTGGATATGTTTCTCTAATTAACCCAGCCTAACACACATGCCTTATTAATCTAGCTCCCCAATTGTGAATCTTTGTACACCAACTTGACCTTGTGGTATTGACCTTCCTCATCTGATGATGTGTCTGTGTCATTGTGTTGCCTTTCTCTCTTTTAAGACTTAATGAATGTTCTCCTTAACTTATACTTGAGATTGAGGTCTATTCTGCATCCTAAAACAACAGTACGGACTCACTTCAAAGCACATTACTGATGATCTCGCTTCTCTGCAAGATCAATGGGAAAAGTTTCACCAAGCAAAAGCAACAATGGTAATGTGATGTTTGACTGGTTGTTCAAGGCCGTCTGAAGGCCCGGTGGGTGTCTGCACATTTCCAGAGCCCCAGGTGTGACTCATGCTGACAGCACTCTGGAGCCATCATTCAAAACGCTGCCCGGTGTCCTTGGAGGTATGCAGCATGACCTAGAGCGATCAGAAGCAAGAGCTCTAGAGCCAGTCTGTGCGGGTACAGATTCCTGCTTTCCTGCACACAAGTTGGGTGAACTTAACCCCTCTCTGCCTCAGTCTACTCATCTGTCAAGTAGGAACTGTGGTGGTTAGCTTTTAAGTCAATGTGCTATACCTGTGTGGAAGCAGGGAGAGTCCAGCCTGTCAATCAGTTATGCCTGGTTGTGCCTCTTGGGGATATGGCATTTTTATAAAAGAGGCAGAGAAAACCCCTCTCTCTTGCCCTTGGCCTTCCTCCTTAATTGGCTTCTATGTCTGCCTCTAGGAGTGGCTCCATGTGGGCCACCAACCCTGGGAGCTGTTGGCACCCTGCCATGCTCCCACCAACTGACCTTGGACCCATGCAACTCTGCAACACCCCCCCCCCCACCTTCCTGCTTCATTCTTCTGTCTGATTGGCCAGCAACAGCTATGTGACTCTGAAGGAGGCTTGAGCTACTACTATCTGACCCATGGAATTGGGTTGGATGGGTTGGGATGCCTTCTTGATATGAGATTACTTCTTGATATAAAGTTCTTTCTTGTACCAAGATGAGTGTCACTGGTTGTGTTTCTCTAGACAACCCAGCCTCACACAGCAACCTACTTCCTGGTATAGGGCGTCCCTTAGAGGGTTCGATGAGGTCATGGCAACAATTGGCCTGTGGTGGGCTCTGTGTATGCCTACTCTTCTTAACCTGAAGGGGACCAGAAAGAACACTTGCAGGGGGTCTTCTTGCTTTTATAAGATTACTTTCAAAAAGACAAATATTGTGAAGGAGATACGGGGACAGGTTAC
Organism: Echinops telfairi; assembly: GCF_000313985.2. Taxonomy (NCBI): domain Eukaryota; kingdom Metazoa; phylum Chordata; class Mammalia; order Afrosoricida; family Tenrecidae; genus Echinops; species Echinops telfairi. Next base: position 148,206,939 of record NW_022111373.1, read on the forward strand.
CAAGCACTGGTGGCTTCCGTATTTATGTTTGTTTTATATTTCTTGTGCAATGTTCATAAAGGTAGAAGAGAGAAGTCAAAGCAGAGAAGACAGACAAGCCCAAGGTCGCACAAAGGATGCAAAGCACAGACGCGCTGGGCGTCTGTGAGCACCCACTGGTGGTGGCCCTGCTCTTCTGCAGGGTCCTGGGGCTCAGCCAGTCAGACACTAAGCTCCATGAGGAGGACCGCGTTCCTCTGGACTGCCCGGCGTAATGCCCATGAGCTAGCAGTGATCAGGCATAGTTGAGTGATCATCCCAGAATGCAATGCTTGGGAAACATCTGCTCTGGGATATTGATCATGGGTCATGACCACTGAAAACTGGTAGGAGCAAGTCCAGATGGGTATACTGGTTAACCCAACCTCCAGCAACTCACCTTCAAACTCCAAGGGTACAGGTTCTTGTTTGGTTTTTAACATCTCTCTGATGGCTCACTGGTGTCAACTTGCTTAGGCAATGGTTTCCAGTGGTTTGGCCAAACTCTAGTCTACTGCCTGTGACATGTGATTAGCTTTCCCTCACCTTCCACAATGCAATGCAATGTAATGTAATCACCTTCTGTGCTGCCGTATAGCATATTGCAGTGCACCAGCAGAGGCCATGCTCGAGTTGTTGCTTCTATTAGATACCAACAAGTCCGTTCCAGATCCCAGTGACAGAACAAAACTACACCCGGTCCTGTGCCAGCCTCACAATCGTTCTTATGTTTGAGCCTGTTGTTGCAGCTCCTATGTCAGTCCATCTCATCGAGACCTTCCTCCTTTTCACGGCCCCTCCACTTTACCAGGCATGATGTCCTTTTCAGGGACTGGTAAAAAGTACATGAGATAAAGTCTTTCCATTCTTGTCTCTAAGGGTGATTCTGACTATACTTATTCTAAGACAGATTTGTTTTCTCTTTTGCCCGAGGATCTTAAACCTAACACCTTCCGCGTTATAAAAAGACCAGACTAGATACCCAGAGGGACAGATGGATGGCAGGTAAGGATTGTCTACAAGCAAAACCCAAACAAGGATCCCCAGTAGACAGAAGAATTAAGCAAGAGACCCACAGAATGAATCACCACCTTCAAACTTTTAGCACCGAGAACTGTGAAAAACAAAGTTCTGTTCTTTAGAACCTGGTGATGTGTCTGCACAACGGTTCTGGGTAACTGAGACAACAGCTTTCAGAGTGCCTCCCACAGTTTAACGTCAGCGTCCTTACCACTGCTGGATCCCGACTTGAAAACCTCTTCCTCCCGCTTCTTTTCTAAATACCACTCCCCAATAATTTGGTGTCAGAATCAATATCTGGGAGGCATTCTTTCTTGATATCTTTGTCTGGGAGGCATAACTAGACCGACCGGTTTCCATTGATACGTTATCATTTGTCCTGCTTCACGCTGCTCCTCCAGGTTGTTCCTCCTTCCTTTTCTTCAATACACCCCCGAAATCTGGGAGCTCAGTGATGGTAGGATTATATCTAATCGCACTCGTGTGCCAGATACAATGTTTGGCATGTAGCACATGCTCTATAAATCTCAACAGCATCAGTCCTTAAGACTGTATGGTCAAATGGGACGATGAGCACACCTGTAGATTGGCAAGGTTGGGCCTGTGAACTTATTGCAGCCGGCAGAACACACGCCTTAGGAATAGAATCATCCTCACATCCTGAGAACATTCAACCCAGAGCAAAGGCCTCTTTAAAAGACTAAAAGGAAAGATGTCACTTTGAAAACTGAGGTGCTAGACCCAAGTCACAGAATTTCCAATGGCCTCGTATACAAACGGAAGCTGGACGGCGAATAAGGAAGGCCAGAGAAGAATGGATCTCTTTGAATTAGGAGTTTGGTGAAGAATATTTCATCTGCTGTGGCTTCCAGAAGAATGGACAAGTCTGTTGAGGAGAAGTTTCACCAGAAGTTCCTTCGAAGAAGGAGAATGAGGCGTCATCATACGTAGTTTGGACACAGTACCAGGAGAAGATCTTGCCTGTGAAGGCACAGCATCGAGGAAAAGGAGAGGTGGACGTGGTCACTGCAACAATGGCCTTCAGCAGGACTCATTGCAAAGAAGGCATGGGATCAGCAGGGCATTGTTCTGTTGTGCATAAGGTCACTGTGTGTCAGAACCGGCCTGACAGCATCTGACCACAGCAGAGACTGGACCCTCCACTCCGTCCCTGCGGAAGACGCTGGTTTCTCTGCTGCCCTGGCCTTTCCCTCTTTCGTGGGCTGCCTTTTGAGTTTCCTATTTTATCTACGGTGGGATAGTAATCAGATCTGAGTTTCCTGTGTTATCATCTACTGAGGGATAGTAATGGACCAGAGAGACATGGTTCCCACCTGCCTCTTTCGCTGACTTTAACAACCCAATTAATCTTTCTGTGTGTCTGTTTCCTCACAAATAAAGACGGGTATAATCTTTAGCCTTGGTGGCTCCCAGTTGTGGGCAAAACTGGTCTGGTGAAAGAATGGGTGTAGAGATGCGAAGATGTATGTCTTTGTGCCAAATGGGCATCACTGACGGCCACACCATCTCTCCTGACACCGCCCCGGATGTTGTTGTTCTCGGCTTCCTGTTCACTTTCCTCAACCTCCATCCACCTTACAAAGAGGGGTGTTGCCGGGGCTCCCCTGGGAGGTGTCTTCGGAGCAGCACCGGAGGAGAGGTTGTCAACCAGCATGGATTCAAAGGCAATTTATACCCTCAACACCCCTCTCCATTGGGTTGGAGGAAAAAGAGCTATGTGGGGTGTACTGGAACCCACATGGCCAAAACAAGTACCCAGCAGGAAGGAGCACAGTGCCGCTGGGGAAGCTACCGGCCACTAATCGAGTGAGTGCAATGAGAACTGAAAACTGAGTAGGAAGTTAAGCATGTGGAAGACACGAATGGTCTCGCTGACGTGTGGCTTGATTGAGTGGTGGAGGAAAAACGCAAATGGTGACCGGCTTAAGGAAGGCTGTGGGGCGACAGAGTGGATACAGCAAGTACGGACAACGCCATGCTCGGTCCGTAAAAAAGAGGGAGACCTTGAATTACACAGATTGACACAGAAGCTGCAACATGGACTTAACTTGCAGGGACAGCAAGATGACGCGGGACGAGACATTTCCTTCTGTTCCATGCAACGTCACCAGAGCCTATTTGACAACACTTCCCAACAACAACAAACAGACCATTCATTTCAAAAGAGTTGTGGAGAAAAGCATGTCAAGGAAATACTGTGTGTTAGTCTGGGTAGACTAGAGAAACAAATTCATAGAGACACTGATATGTGTATAAGAACGAGCTTATATATAAGAGAATTGAATGTTGAGAAAACACCCCAGCCCTGTCAGATCAAGTCCATAAGTCCAATAGTAACCCATATGTCCAATACCAATCTATAAATTCGTCTTCAGACTCAGGAAACACCTGCAATGATGCCAAATGCAGGAAGATCACAAGCCAGTGGGTGGGAAGTCTTGTGGATCCAGTGGCAGATAAGGAGTCTCTACACGGCTTCTCCAGCTCAGGCCACTAGCTCAGCTCCAGGTGTCTTGTCAGCTGCAATGCCTCCTAGGGAGTGAGCGTGTGTCCCACCTCCAGCAAGCTATTTATCTCCTTCAAGCCTCCAAATGAGGTCATCAAGCTGTGACCTGATTGATAAGCTAACTCCACCCCTTCACTCGTAAGTCTCAAACTGACAACAGGTGATATAACCGCCACATACCATAAGCCTGAGAAAGCCAGACCTGTGTTAGGTACAACCTGTCTGAGAGGAGACAACACACTCCACAAACGTGAACAGTAGCAAAGGGATAGAGCTGCATCTTGCCAAAGGCAGAGAACTCTCAAGTCCAGGGCAGTCCCAAGGATTTCCAGCTCTCCCAAGCATCCCTGCATGATGAATGGAGCCTAGGGATATAGGAATAATGTCCTAGTTGTGTAATGGTTATGTGTTGGGCTGTGACTTGCATGATCAGCAGTTCAAAACCACCAGCAACTCCGTGGGAGAAAGACAAGGCTTTCTACTTCCATAAACAGTGACAGTCTTGGAAACCCACAGGGGGACATTATTAACTAGATGGCAGTTGAGTTGGGTTTTTGTAGGTTTTTTTTTTTTTGGAAAGTAGGGTCAAGAAGGATATTAATATAGGCGACAATAAGAACAGTTGAGGATCAACAGTAATGAGCCAATAGAGGTTAAAATAAACGTAACAGGTGAGGTCAGAGAGAGCAGTGGGAACTACGGGAATGACATCAGTTACTAGATGAAGTGGGCTGGGACCCTGTGCACCCAGGGAGGAGCTGCCATAGATAGTGTGGTAGTTAGCTGCTGCTGCTGCTGTAAGAGAAACGCCCTGGATGAACAGTGTGGGGGCTACATAATCTGGTGTCAACTTGAGGGTATTAAGAGTGAAGGGGTGGAGTCTAAACTGTCCTTCAGGTCACAGCCTGATGATGATGCCTCCTTGTGGGCATGGCCTTCTCATGAGGATTCTGGGAACTTCCTCTCTCTCTCTGCCTTCGTCTTCCTTTGGACAAGCCATGTGGAGCTAAGCTGAGATCTGCAAGAGCCATGTGGTAGAGACCTGGAGAGACAGCCCTGTGATGCTTCCACTGCCATTGGATCCACAAGACTTTTCACCCACCAGCCTGGGATCTTACCGAATTCAGCATCATTGCATGTGTAGCATGAGTCTGAAGAGGAATTTATACACTAGTATCGGACATATGGGCTGATATCGGACTTGTGGACTTGATCTGGACTGGGCTGGGATGTTTCCTCAATATACAATTGCTCTGTGATATAAAGCTCTCTCTCTTACACATACATGAGTGTCAAGGAATTTATTTCTCTAGTCAACCCACTCTAACACAAATAGCTTTGTCAGATACTTATTTTCCCCACAGGTTAGGAGCCTACTGTTGTGGTGGTTGCTAGGTACCATTGAATCAGTTCCAATCCATTGTGACCCCGTGCACAACAGAAGGAAACACTGCTTGGCCCTGTGCCATCCTCACCATGGTTCCTGTGCCTGAGCCCAATGTTGCAGCCACCATGCCCACCCATCCCATTGAGGGCCTTCCTCTTTGTAGCTGTCCCCAATTTTGCCAACCACGATGTACTTTTCAGACACTGGCCCCTTCTAATAACATGTCCAAAGTATGTAAGATGAATCTCCCCACCCTTGCCTCTATGGAGCACTCTGGCCATATTTCTTCCAAGGCAGATTTGTTTGTCCTTTTGGCAGTCCATGGTACTTTCAATATTCTTCACCAGCACCACAATTCAAATGCACCCATTCTTTTTTGGTCTTCCTAATTCAATGTGGAGAAAGGGCCACGACAATGAACTTGAGCATATGCATGCTCGTGAAGA
>NW_022111373.1:148212436-148221643 GCF_000313985.2 Echinops telfairi
GTGGGCAGCATGAGTCAGAGCCCACTCAACGGCAACAAGAGCAAAGACGGAGACGCAAGTCAGAGGTGAGAGAGGGAGGAATCATTGGGTGGGAATGACGGCGACCCCAGATTGTACCTGAAGTGAGAGCTGAGACACAGATTGAAACTGGACCAAGGCCAGCAATCCCGTGTCTGTAGGCAAAGACTGAAAAATGCTAAGAGGAAAAGCATTGCCTCAGCATTGAACCCTAAACCTTTGAAAAATCAACGTATGATTTTTCAGAGATATTTCTTAGTTGCCGTCACCACTGTCTCTGAGCCCAACTCCTCTCACTGATTTTTGTGTGAGTGTCTTCAGCGAGGCAGCAGCGGCTGTTCCAGGTGAGACAGAATGTTCCCAACAATCCAGAGTCTCCCCCTACAGCAGGAGCCGTACAACGGGCCCTCCCCCTAGACCGCAGTCACTCCTGGGTGGCTAGGTCTCTGATGGCTGCTGTTTGCTGTTTATCGCTTTAGGAGCTCATTGAATCAGAGAGAAGCAATTTGTTCCTTAAAAAACGAAGCGGAAAATAGCCCCCACTGATTAATGTTGCCTGAAGCGCTCTTCTGCACACTCATTTGCCCTCTAGTTGGGCCTGGAGGTTTTAGAGTGCTGAGATCATTCATCAGTCTGCCACTGCGATGGGGACGGATCTCAGGAGCCGCAGATCCAGTGGGCATGTGGGCTGCTGGCACGAATGGGAGGCAAGGGCAGGCCATCACTGTGCACTCTGCCAAAGTGGATGTGGCTGCTGCAACCACGGCCTCCAGAGGGCTAGTGACACCACGGGAAGCTCACCCTCGAGGTGCCACGTAAGTGTGTGTCTGTGTGTGTCCCATGGAGGGTGATCAGCAAAGACTGCCCAGAGGGTCCTTTCTAAAGATGGCTGGTTGTTGCTGTCTTGGAGCTGAAAGGCTTGTAATTCAAGCCCACCCAAGGGTACCTCAGAAGGAACTCCTTACATAAAGATCACAGTCAAGAATACTATGGATCCCAGTCTACTCTGCCACACAGGAGGTGTCATGGGTCAGGAGGGACTTGACCACACAAGACCACAATAATCTTCTCTGAGATACGCAAGGGCCCACCCACATGGGACTTCTGTTCCCATGAGGTGGTTCATGCCTCTAACCTCTGCCCCCTACCGCCTCTAGTTTTCCCCCATCACTGACAGAGCTCTCTTGGGAAGTCAAAGGAGTCAAGGAACCCCCAACTCACACAAACACGTGTGGTTCATAGGGCAACCACCCCTCCAGGAACAAAGGCTGTGACAATCAACCAGCCATTGAGGCTGGGAGGTGGGAATGGCAGCTAAGGGTGAAGCAAGACGTCCACTCCGTCTTGGGTTTGCTCCCTGGGTGGAGTTCAGGGCTGCCCATAGAGGCCATCTGAACAACCTTAGCCTAAATCTCCCTCCTCAGTGATCAGGTAAAAGGGTGTAGAAGCATTCTTCCTCTTGTTTGGATCCTGCTCATCTTTGCCCAGACATGATGAGGCAGGAGAGGGGTGGACAGGAGTCAATGCAGAGCTGGGGCAGTTGGGTACCTTGTGTGTCTCTAGAACCTTCTCCTTCCCAGCCCAAACCCTGAAAGTGATCCACTAGGGATCTATATGTACCACTTACCCCAAACACCTACATTCAGTGCTGCCCTGGGGATGTCGGTCACAGATTCTGGCAAAGAACAGAGAAAGGTTGGTCCAGAGAGCAGCAAGTGTCGATCTTCCATGTTGTTGTCAGTCAGTTCCAACTCACAATGGCCAGTAGGTCACACTGCCCAGTCCTGCGCCATCCTCACAGTCATTCCGATGTTGGAGCCACCCTGTGAAGCCATCTCACTGAGAGTCTTCCTCTTTTTCACCGATCCTCTACTTTAGCAAGCACGCTGTTCATTTCCAGGGACTCCTGACCACAGGTCCAAAGAAGTGAAGTCATGTTTTAACACCCTTGCTTCCAAGGAACATTCTGGCTGTACTTCTGCCAGGACAGATTTGTTTGTTCTTCTGACAGGCCATGGTCTAGTCAATATTCTTCCCCCATATGTATGTAAAAGCTGAGGGATAGGGGAGGAACACAGAAGAAGAACCCATGCATTCGAACAGTGGTGTTGGCCAAGAACTGTGACCTTGCACACCTGAAGGAAATAGCTGAGCTGGAGGACACGCGCTGGCATTGTTGCAATCTGCCGGAAGCGAAGTCAACGACAGCGGTTGCGGTACATCACCGTGCCTTTGCAGAGGGTGAAACACATTAGTCCAAGGTTGTCCCTTTTCAATTTCCCGAACTTAATGTGCAAGGATCAACTATTAAAACAAAACGACAGCCAAACACAAACGCCAGATCTGAATGACTTCATGAACCACAGGAGACTAGAGCACATTACAGTAACACGTTCCGACAGGGAATCGCTCCTCTTCACAGGCTCATTAAGATGTAAAATGAGTTTCTCTGCACATTAGCACCCTAAACACACCCTGCAATGAAAAGATAAAAATAATTTATGGAGGCCGGTTCCCGCTCTTGAAATTCACAGCCAAATGGTTCCACTCTTCACTCTGCAGAAAGTCTACAATTTGCAAACCCCTTTGATGGACAAGTCCTGCCCCGGAGGGCAGTGGCCTCCCTCTCTTGGAGTCTACAGGTCAAGGCTAAGTGTCTGGGAGCAAAGCTCACCTTGAAAGCCAAACCTGCAAACAGCAGCGGCCGCAGCAGTGAGCTCTACCACAGGGACCGTGGAGCAGGCTGGAGCAGGCCCGGTGGTGTCCCCTTCTGCTGTGCGTGGGTCGCCAAAAGCAGGGATGTACTTGAGGGTGCCTAATGACAATAACAACGTGTGCTTTTCCTTCCAGTGCCAGCTCTGAACACCAGCGTTTCATTTCAAACCTCAGAGGTGGACTCTCCCAACTTCCAGAAATTGGCAGGATGCTTGCTCTGCTTCAGTTGAGTATTGAACCTTCTGCTGCCAGAAATAAATAAGAAATAAATGCAAGACTTTCTGTAACTGAATGGAATCATTCGCAGGGGTTTTATTTTCCCGATTTGACCTGCTAATTTGACCTGAACTTGGGTTCATGACATTTGCTTGGAAGCCCCAACTATCGTGGTTTCATTAGCTAGCAAGCGATAAGTTACATGTATGCAAACATTGACACCTGGATTTTTAGTTGTTGATTATCCAGTGTGTGGTGTGGTTAAGGAAAATAGACTAACAACACAGAGAGATCGGCATTGAAATCATAGCTAAATGATCCTCAGACAGTTTGGAAATGTGTGACATGGACATTTTGAAGTCGTTCAGTGCTACCTGTATACGTTGACTCCAGAGGGAGGTGTTTCAATGCCCAGGGGATGAAGACATCTCTCCTGCTGGATCCATGTCATTGACTTGCTATTCTCTGCAGAAAAGTTTCTTTTGTTACGTGGTCCCAACCGTCCTTATTGACTAAATGTGCCAGGCTCTGGAGAGAAAGCAACAGTGTTTTCCTAAGGCCGGGACCAAGTGTCAAGACTAAAGGATTCTCGATTTGCATCTTATCCGTCCATGCAGTGTTTCCTAACAAGCCAAGCGTCCTCCTTAAATGACTCCTTTGAGCTCATTGAGGCACTTGGAAGGCTGAAAGTCTAAAATGGTAAGCAAAAGAAAAGGAAAGGAAATTGGCATTACATTGTAACCTACCACCAATTCAACTGCTTACTATTGTCCTTAAATAGATATATGGGGCCCTGGCAGCATAGTGGTTACGTGTTGGACTGTGATCAGCATGGTTGGCAGTTCAAAACCACCAGCCTCTCCAAGGGACAAAGATGGGGCTTTCTACTCCCGTAAGCAGTTACAGCCTCGTATACCCACAGGGGGTTCACTATGAGTTAGCATCAACTCGATGGCAGTGAATTTGGCGATATGTATATGAAAACTCACAGCCATTGAGTGGGTCCCAACTCATAGTGTCCCGATGACTTGGTATCAACAGACCTCACTTCTGACCCAGTGGACAACAGAAGTGAACCCTGGCCAGTCCCGCACCGTCCTTACCACCGTTGCTGTGATTGAGCCCATGGTCGCAGCCTCTGTGTCAGTCCATCGTATTGAGAGTCTTCTCCTTTGTCACTGCCGGTCTCCTTCATCAAGCCCGATGCTCTTCTCCAGGGACTGGACTCTCCTCGTACCAGGTCCAAAGTATGGGAGGCCAGGTCTCCTCATGCAGACATACGCCAGGTAACGTCGCCAATGCACAGGGTTACTTACATGCAAATCATGAAAATGCTGCCGTGTTGATTCGGCCGTGTTTTCTGTCGGTGAACACCAGGCTCGGGGCTTTGATTCGCCTGCTAACAGAGACCTCTGTGCTTGGTGACTGCCTTCTGATTGCAGGCACATCTGAGTGACAGTTGTAATCACAGAAATTTGGCAGCATCTTCCCGAAGGAGCGCACATATCCAGCTCCAGGTTACCACACCACTCACAAGACAGCCGCTTGCTTTTGCACCGGAGGTCTGTGCCGGCTCCCTGAGCTGACGAGGCCCCTCGGTGCGCTCAGGTATAGCAAGCACCATCCTGAGCAGTAGACTCGCGGAGCTGGTGCAGGGCTCCCATGCTGAAAAGTGAGGGGCTCACTTGAAGAATGGGAAGATGAGGGGTCCTTTGCCCGTCACTGTCGCTACTGTACGTCACGGTGACTCCTCTAGTCTTGTGACAGCAATATTGTGCAGAGCACATCAGAGGATCGATCCATGGCAGCACAGTGCTATTGATCTTACACCTACCCAGAGACTCAGAGTGAGCACGTTGGAGCACTTCAGTCATCGCCATTGCTGCCCACGTGACCTGCCCCCTCAAACTGCCTTTCCTGAGGTGAGGGGTGAAAGAACATTTCTCCCCAAGGATAGAATCAACGGCTTTGTTGATTCAAAAGAGCTTGGATCAGCAGCTCAGTCACCCAGTGAGTCATGCAATGTGTTGGCTCCTGACCCTGAAGGTGGCTGACTGAATGCTCACCTGAGGCACCTGCTGTCTGGCTCCAGATGCCCAAATCGCCCACCCATGGGAGCTTCTGGGGTAACACTTCCTGTTGGCTCACACCTAGGGTAGACATCCAGGAGGAACCCCTTGGAGCGTGTACAGCCCCCAGGGCTGGGGTGTAGGGGTGACTGTGCTCCGCCCACCCCTCAGGACTCAGAGAAAGTGAGTAAGTGAGCCAGGGCAGGATGCAGCTGGGAAGGGCAATGGTTGTGATGTCACCTGGAGTCTAGGTAGCCCCCGCTCTGCCTTCTCCAGGGCTCAGCTTCCCTGACAAACCCCTTCAGTGACTGTTGTAATGCATGGCAGAGACCATTTCACAAGGGAGCTCAAAGACGCAGGGGGCCTCCCTGGAAAAAGCAAGAAACCATTGCCATCCAGACAACTCCAAGTCAAAGGGACCCTACAGGAGAGTGTGTGACTGCCTCATAGTGTTTCCAAGGTTGCGAAGCTCTAGAGATACAGACCGCCTCCTCTTTCTCCCAAGGAGCAGCGGGTGGATTTGAACCTCCAAACTTTTAATTGACTGCCAGGTGCTGCACCGCTGAGCCACCAGAGCCTCTGTGGCACCGTCCATAATGCCAGCTCTGTTCTTTATTTTGAACCTTGTTTGGGCTAGTCTAAGCTGCTTCCATTTGCATATATGATTTTGAATTTTTGGTCAATGTATGCAAAAGAGCCTGCTGGAATTTTTATTGGGACTGTAGAAAATTTAAAGATCAGATTGGAGAACATTAATGTCTGACCAAGATTGAACTTTCTGCTCCGTGATTATCATTTACATCTCATTTGACGTAGATCTGCTTAAATTTCTTTCCGTATGTTTTGGGGGCTTCGGGTTTGGTTTGGTTTGGGTAGTCAAGTTTTGCATATATTTTGCACATTTCTCCCTTGGTGTTTCATCTAAGTGAGTCTTTTAAGTGGTACTGCGTGTTTCATTCCCAAGATGTTGCCAGAATTCTGTGAATTATTAGCAAAACTACCCAGACCCGGTTAATGGGAAATTTTGTGATCTCTGAAGGGAATTGCTAACAAGGTTCCTTTAAATTAATGAAAACCACAAAGTGAATTACATCACTTCATAATTGTTATTGCTACCAGGAAGGAGAATAAATAAATGGGCAGTGAAGTTTCATATGGTAAAATTTGTTAGTAAACAATTTGCAAGCATATCCAAACTCCTTAACAAAAATTGGATCCGTACCACTGAACTGGAAATAACTAATAGCCACCAACACTAACTCTCAATAGCTGGTGGATAGTTCTTAGAGTACCGTGTGGACAGTAAGTGCTTCATGGATCAAATCCTCAATATAAAATTTTCATGGAGTCAGATTTATCCTGCAGGAAATTGTTTTAGTAAAAATACATACACGCAATTTTTAAAAGATAATATATAACTGGGAGAATTCATAAATTGTTAAACTACACGGCATTCGAAATTGATCGAGGAAGTGCATTGGTTTAATGAAGCAAACTCCGGGGAATTCTTTATCAATAAGACTTCTTCAGTGTGTTGCAAACCTCATAAAAATGTTACGCGTTAAAAATAAAGCCCAAGCATTCTTAAAATTAAAACGTGTTGACACCCCTAAAGCTGTGGCCCTTAGACGCCATCCTGCAAGCCTGGAATTGAACTCACACCCCACACCCACACCCACGCCGACCCCGACTCAACTTTTGAACAAATATTGTCGTTGCTGGTAGGGTGTCGTCCAGTGGGTTCTGCCCCATAGCGACCGATGCACAACAGAACACAACCCTGCATGGTCCTTCGCCTTGCCTGCTGCACCTATGCCTGAGCCGGTTGTGGCAGCCCCGGTGTCCGTCCAGCATGTGAACGGCCTTCTTCTCTTTCACTGACCCTCTGCTTTACCAAGCATCACGGAGAATGCTGTTAAGAGCCATCGAGGTGGTCCCTCCCCATAGCAATCAACCCCAGGCACAATGGAATGAAACACTGCCCGTCCGACAATTGTTCCTGTGCTTGAGCCCATTGCTGCAGGCCTGGCGTCAGTCCATCTCCTTGGGGGCCTTCTCGTTTTCACGGACTCCGCTCCAAGAAATCAGCTCCTCCCCAGTTCAATTGCCCTCTCACCCCAGACCCACCCCCAGCACTATCTCTGATAACGACTGCTGCCCTCATTAGGCCCTCCGTCTCGGACAATGTTTTGAGCCAGGCGTAAAGTGTTCAGTGGCTCCTTCCGTCAAGGTGGGGAGTCCAGGCCTTCTTGTTGTCTGTTCTTAGTCTGGAAGCTCCGGTGTAACGTGTTCACTATGGGTGACCCCGCGGGTGTTTGAAATCCCAGTGACAGGGCTTCCACCAGCACACAGGCCACCACACTGGGACAAGTGGTGGATGACAAACCATAGACAGACCTCTATGGGGAACAATAACACCTGAGAGTATGCCCTGCTTAGAACAATGCAGGGCAGCAGCGGTCTGGGGATACAGCTCAGGCGGCAATGGGAGACAGGAAGGAGGGAGGGATAAGGGGAGGTGATCCACATGGGAGGCGAGTGGGAATGCACTGGATGGTGGGAAGCAGCACGGGTGTGGATTGTTGAATGGAAAACCAAGGTGCTCTGTAAACTTGCACCTGAATCACCATGAAAAATGTTTGTTCTGTTGTTTGGGTTTGTTTTTTTTTTAATGCTGTCAGGAATTGTAAAAATAAATAAATACGTTTTAATCCTGGGGTTGGAACTGCTCCACGAGGCCCTGCCTCCTGCCTCCACTCGTACATCCTCATACAGCCGCTGACGCCCGGGGGTGGCCCACAAGGCCATGGGTCTGTGTTCCCTTGGGGTGGTCTCCAACCAGGAAAAAGGGGGGCAGCAGAGACACAGGACCCTCTCCTGCAGTAGGGGAAATGGTAGCCCAACCTAGGAACGATTGAATTCAGTCAGCTGGCTGGGCGCAAACACCTAGCAGAGAGGAGCCTGCAGAAGGGACTTGGAGCCCTCTGTCTGGAGGGGCCCCTACTGAGCAGGCACGGGAGAGATGATGAATCGCCTCCTCCGTGGCCATCGGCCAAGCCCAGGAACGGAGGGGCCCTCCTGGGGACCAGAGGGCTGGTCATGACAGCCGCATGGGCAGCAGCTTCCTGAGCTAATTTAATGTTCCCAGGAGCTCTGACCCCGCTGGTAGGCTCATCAGCCACTCTGGGGCAGAGACCAAAGGACCCGCAGCTCGTTCTCAGGAGGGAGCTGGAGGAGGCGGCGCAATTGGAAAATGGCCATCTGTAAAGTGCATGCTCCAATGACCTCCAGGAGACTCTCCAAGGTCACAGTGCAAAGCACAGGTCTCTTCACACCAGTGACAGGGTGGGCCGCAGAAACACCTGACCGACCATCTGACTCTCTAAGGAATTCCCCAGTCAATTCATGAGAAAACCGGGGCAGGAGAGACCGGCCCACCACCTCCAGCCCCGCAAGTACCCCCTTCTCCCTCTCTGTAACACTTGGGCTTCACACACACAAAAATGACACACACATGCACACTCAATTTGTCTCATCCCCACACCCATTATAGTTTCCAAATATATATGTACGTGCTACTGCGATGAATACAATACCAACCATTTGAAAGGACTTCTATACTCAGGCCTGTGATCAGAATCCAGTTCCTTAGTCCGTGTGGGTCAAAGAGTCAACCACCGTATGTGATGCCCGCTAATGTGTCCCGCTCCAAAAAGGGGCTGGTGCTGAAGGTGGTCAGGAGGTAGTGGCCCCAGTACCTCGCTCCTGCTTTGTACTCAGGTCTCACTCTGTTCAGGATGAAACAAGACACGGTCGGGTGAGATGCATGGACCTTGGGGCAATCCCTTTCCCTCCCCGTTCTCGGGTGATGCTGAGCTGAGAAGGCTCAGCCTCAGTTCAATAGCCCGCAGGGTGGTACACAGCACCGTATGGTACACAGCAAATTGCCCATGTTCCTCCTGCAAGGTGGAGATTGTGACACTGCCTTGTTGCCATGAGCACCTTATCTGTGAGGGCCCAGCTGTGCCGAAGGAAGTAGTGCTTCCAGGAAGAAACCCGGAGAGGAGTGGAACACCATTGGAAATCTCGACTCACTTGAAATGCATCTTTAACGTTGAACAAGCAGAAGAACAGGCCGCGGCTGTTTAAATTATTTGCCACTTAGAAGCCTTTGTCTTGTGGTAGCAAC
>NW_022111373.1:148222814-148227784 GCF_000313985.2 Echinops telfairi
CATTTGGTGTCATTGCATGTGTTGCGTGAGTCTGAAGAGGACTTTATAGATTGGTATTGGACAAATGGGCTAACATCGGACTTATGGACTTGATCTGGACTGGGCTGGGATGTTTTCTCAATATTCAACTACTCTTGTATATAAAGCTCTTTCCTATGCACATGAGTCTCCCTGGATTTGTTTCTCTAGTCCACCCAGGCTAACACAGATTGCAAGATGTGAAATGAGGTTAATACCCTAGAAGCAGACGAGCTACTCCTAGGAGAGTAAGCCAGCTAAGTCGGGCCTGGTGTCCTGGCGAGGGATGATGGAGAGACAGCATTACAAATGCCAGGATGGCTTTGTCAGCATCACACACGCCTTCCCAAAGCAGCCATGCCTTTGCTCCATTTTCAGACCTTTCCTCAAACTATTTAGGCTAAGTATTTATAAATCAAAACAGAGATTTTAAAAGTTTAACCGCTTTATTGGCACACCATTCACACATCATGCAGCTTGGTAGGTTAAACACAGTTAAAAGAGTTGAGGAAGGCCCTCAGTGAGATGGACTGACACCTGGCTATGACAATGGGCTCCAGCAGAGGGACCATTGTGCGGACGGTGCAGGACCAGGAGTTCATTGGATGACCGTAAATCAGAACCAACTCAATGGAACTTAAGGACAACAACAACAATAAGAGGAGTTGTTCCGTCACCACCATCATCGCTTTCAGAGCATTTTCTTCTTTCTTTGACTCTATTATTAACTCCCCAGCCCCCACCCCCAACCTCCCCTGCCATAGCCCAAAGAAACTGTTAATCCCGTTACTGTCTCTGTAGCTTTACCTAGCCTAGAGTTCATTTAAAGATAAATGTACAAAACAAAACCAACAACAATCGTAAAACAAGACAGGGATAAAGAAAATGGAAAATAATAAAAGATAGAAGAAATTTAAAGTGGGGTAAAAGGGAGACAAATGACAAGATGATCTCTTCAGTCACTCGGGCTCTATGCAGTGACCGGGTAACCCAGCCATCATTAGTATCCCAGAGAGACAGGGATGCAAATTACTCCCAGAGAAGTTGACTCTTTATTTGCCAGGTAATAGTGCAAGACACATGTGACAACTTGGCTGCTTCTTATCGGTTTCTATATTTTATAAGCCTTACAACAGATACGACCATGAAAAAGGAAGACTGATGTATTTGGATTATGGTGTTGGCCAAAGAAAATTCAAAGGACCATAAACTGTCGAAAGACCCAACAAATCTATTTACTGCTTTGGACATCCCCTCGCAGAAGGGTCACAAGGACGAGGTGTGGTATAGCACCAACAAAACACAACATTCCTCTAGTTCTTCAATGCCTCCTCCCACTTCCCCGTACAACCCCTGCCCCCAGGGGGATGAACAACAGAAATGTGGGTAAAGGGAGACATTGAATGATGTAAAATATGAAAATAAATATAATTTATAAATTATCAAGGGTTCACGGGGGTGGGAGGGTGAGGGAGGAAGGGTGAAAAAGAGAAGCTGATACCAAGGGCTCAAGGAGAAAGAACATGTTTCAGAAAAGATGATGTCAACATATGTACAAATGTGCTTGATACAATTGATGTATGGATTCTTATAAGAGCTGTAAGAGACACCAATAAAAGGATTGATTTTTTTTTAAAAAAGAAAGAAGGGAAAGGAATCCCTCACAACTGTACCTGCATGGAACAATGTGATAAACGGAGAAAGGATTGACATTGTCCTTGATTTCCTCTTGCTTGGATCCATAGTCAGTGGTCACAGAAGCAGCAGTCAAGAGACCATTGGGTAAATCTGCCGCACAAGACCTCATTAGAGCGTTGAAGGGCAAGGTTGTCACTTTAAGGACAAAGGTGTGCCTGACCCAAGCCAAGGGATTTTCTTATGTTCTTTTTTTGTTGTTGTTATAGTAATATATGGGCTTCTTTACTAATGCTCAAATTACAAGGTCAACAGTGATTCCAAGTAGTAGTATCAGATTGATAAGATACCTGCCGCACCTGTGATGTAGCAAAGAACACTTGATTTGTCTAGGTGAGCAAGTTGCAGGTGGCACTTTCATTACTGTGATTGATTGCCGGCATCGGTAATTGGGAGTGCAATGGGATTCAGTTATTAATGAAAATCAAGTTGTCATAGTTTTCTCTATCAAGTTCATGAATACCTTATTCCTATGCTGGTTCAGAACCCCTCCCTTAAGGGTCCATTCTGGACATGATTGGGACACACCTGGAAAGGTGCATCTAGAATGAGGTGAGCCCTCACCCTAGGTTTCCCACTGCCGTGCAGACACTTCCCCGATGTTTCTCTGTTGTTCATGGTCCTTGGAGGGTCCCACTGGGGCTTCAAGGCCCATTCATCCGTGCAGATGAGAGGATGGTATCAGGAAACAAGTTCACCCATGCCGATTCTGGCTCTCCTGACAGCAAATGGATTCCGAGTGCAATCAGCTTAACATGTGAAGGCGAACAATTCACATCACTGCCTTCCACCTCAGAGGCCAGCAGGGCGTGGCACGGTGGGTCCACCAGGGGGTGGGGCAACAGGTCCACTGTGCTGATAGGGGCTGTGTGGGGCAACTCCCCTTGGCCAGCTGCCCCTTCTTCTTCAGAGTGCAGGCCTGTTGGTACAGTGGAGAGATGGGAGGGTTCCTGGGTGGAGTGTGCCTGTACTCAGAGCCGTCCTCGAGATGCAGTGGGTAACTGCAGTCAGAATCACAGGTGCTCAGGTCCCCACAGGTCATGGGCAAAATGATGCAGGTGGGGCCATCCAGCTGGTTGAAATCCGGGTCATAAATGTAGTCCAGCAGGGGTTTGGTCAGGTCTGGTAGGAAGCCTGCAGGAGGGTCATGACCCTCACAGACAGCGAAGGCCTCGATGCTGGAGCTGCGGCTGCCCCAGGCTTGGCACGCACGATGTGAGTGAAGAAGACACACAGTTGGATGTAGAGCATCAGTGTCACATCCCGGCCTCGGAAGATCCTGGCCACAAAGCAGCCCCCTGCTTTAAAAACGTGTGTAGCGATGCTCAGCAGCACAGTTGGGAGGAACAGGGCCTGCATGCACTTATCCACGTCATGATGGTCCGTCACATCGGGAGCTCTGTCCCACACCACCAGGTCTGCAGGGCAGCTCTCGAAGGGCTGGATGATCGCCTTGGCAGAGGACAGCCAATCTTCTGACTCAGTCCTTGGCCCCAGCTGCCGGGGGCTGCACACAGGTCAACAGCCCACACCACACCCAGGTGCTAGCCTGCTGGGTCTACACACCGCCAAGGCCCAGGCCTGCCTGCTTTCCTGCCATCCCAGGTATTTTCAATGACCTCTTACGTGTGTGAACGTTGCACAGTGGATAAGGAAGCTCAAAGAAGAGTTGCTGCATTTGAGCTACGGTGCTTGCAAAGAAGGAGAAGAATTGGGAAGGACTACAGACTGCTAGAAGAACCAGTACCTCTGTCTCAGAAGAAGTGCAGTCAGAATGCTCCTTGGAAGGAAGGATAGTGACTTGTCTCTGGTAATTTGGACATGTTGTCCCTAGAAAAAGACATCATGTTTGGTAAAATAGGAGGTCAGGGAAAGAGAAGACTCTCGGTGACATGAATTGGGACAGTGGCTGCAATGATAATCTCAAACATGGGAGCGATTGTGGGGAAAGGTGCAGGGAGCAGGGCTAGGCGGGACATTGTTTCTTCTGTTGCCTTATCCTGGGGTAAGGCACTATGAGTTAGAGTCAACTAGACTGCACATGACGACAGCAACAGATGCACGAGTCTTCCTTTCTGAACCTGCAGGATCGTAGCTGAGTCTCCCTGAAACCTCAATCTTCATCCATCTGCTGAGGGCAGTTAAAACACCACCAGGACACACCTACACCCCTTCAACAAAGGAAGAGATAAGAGTCCCTCCTTGACTCCTATATCCTATCCTGTGACTCCGGTGAACCCATGGTCTTGACCTTCTGCAGAATGGTGAAATCTCGTTTGCTTACAGTCCATGGATGTGACCCTGGCCCTTGAAACCCCACCTGTCACCTTGGGCCTGTCTCAAGAGGCAGCAGCCTCTACCTCCCTCAGCCCCCAGCCTTGGGGTCCCACTGCAGCCTCCTTCCTCCCAAGTTGGTTCCTGGCTCTGGCCCAGGTTTCCTGTCTCTGTCCCAGTGAAGAAGAGAACATAGTGTTGGGCAGAATGGGGGCCCGACTCTTCCTACATCACGTTCTACCCCAAACACTTCATTCGCCTGCAATGCAAGAGCTAGTTTGATCATTCATGCCTTGGACCTTCTTATTATAACTACATGAGACTGCATGAAGATGTCTAACATGTAGCCAAACCTCAAAGAAAAAGCTCACTGCCATCTAGTTAATTCTGACTCCTAGCACAGAGGGCAGAGTAGATTTGCCCCTATGTGTTTCCCAAACAATACATTTTTACAGCAGCAGAAAGCCTCGTCTTTCTCCTATAGTGCAGCTGGTGGTTTTGAACTGCTGTCCTTGCAGTTAGCAGCCCACCACCAGGTCTGCATGTAATCAGTTTTGAACAAATACCGTTTCCCCAAAAATAAGACAGTGTCTTATATTAAATTTTGCTCCCAAAGATGCACTGGGTCTTATTTTCAGGGGATATCTTATTTTTCCATGAAGAAGAATATGGTACACATTTATTGTTGAACAACAAAACGAGGAAATTTATTACCTGTACACGGTACGGTAGTAGTTGTCATCACAAACCAGCATAAGCAGACAAGCTGTGAATCCTACAGTATCAAGAATTTCTTGTTACTACCACTATTTCCATGTACAACAATCTATGGTACATTTACTCATTGATTCGATGACAGTCATGTCCTCATCTTCTGGAACATCGTCATGACAATCCAAACCCTTATTTTCTAGGAGGTCTTATTTTCGGTGGGATGCCTTATTTTTCAGTGAGAGGCAGAACTGTAAGTAGGTCTTATTTTC
>NW_022111373.1:148227930-148233361 GCF_000313985.2 Echinops telfairi
TATTTCAGTGAGAGGCAGAACTGTAAGTAGGTCTTATTTTCAGGGGAAGTCTTATATTTCAGTGAGAGGCAGAACTGTAAGTAGGTCTTATTTTCGGGGGATGCCTTATATTTCAGTGAGAGGCAGAACTGTAAGTAGGTCTTATTTTCAGGGGATGTCTTACTTTCGGGGAAACAGGGGAGCGCTTTGTGCTCAGCTCCTTGCCTTGCATCCGAATTAAATGCAACTCACTCTTGCCCCATTATGTATGATTCCTAGTGGTGTCCTAGTAGAACTGCCCTGCAGGGTTTCTGAGGATGAGTTACAATGGGCTCAAATGCAATAGCCATTGTGAGGATGAAGGAGGACCGACCAGGCAGTGTCTGCCACATTGTAGCAAACTCCCCAGGTCCTAACACCACCACCACCAGCCTTTGCAGAAGTAGAGCACCACATCGTTCTGCCTCAAAATGGTTGTTGTGTTCCATCTGCTCTCCCTTGGCAGTGACCTGAGTCCTGACCGAGGTGCCATAAGGCCTGCTCTACAATGAGTCAGTAGCCCACAGACACTGAGGCCTGTGGACAGCCCAAAGGAGGGAAGGCTTCGCATGGCTTGCCTATCATCCCTTGTTCTCTGAGCCTCCTTTTAGAGATTGCGAGAGGCAGGGTTGACTAGAGAAACAAATCCAGTGACGCTCATAATTGTGTCAGAGAGAGCTTTAGATCAAGAAATACTTATCTACCAGGAAAATATCCCAGCCCTGTCTGGATCCAGTCCATTAAGTCTGATACCAGTCCATAAATCCATCTTCAGACTCATGTAGCCACAAGCAATGAAGCAAAGTGCAGGACGATCACAGGCTGACCTGTGAATGCAACGTCTTTTAGATGAAATGGCAGTGGAAGTATCACTGGGCTGGCGCAGGTCTCAGCGTGACTCATCAACGGGAGGGTCAAGGCAGAGAGGCAGAGTGGCCCGCCTCCAGAGAGCCATTGATCTCGGTGGTACCGCCAACTGAGTTCACCCAGCTGTGACCTGATCGACAGGCTAAACTCTACACTTTTCTATCTTCAAGTTGGCACAAAATTATGTAACTATCAAAGATATCAAAGGAAATTTTTATATAAAACCCAGGTATATGTATATAAGTCACACCAATAAGTATATACACCTGACCTGACTCTAGTGGGTCAGGTCATCATAGGTAATCACTAGAAGGGACTTCAGAGACCACCTGTGCACCTAAGCTCACTTCCTAACCAGAAAGAGCCCCCGGCTTAGATCAAACAGTTACCACATCATGGCATAGTGGTTATGCATTGAACTGCTAACCAGGAGGTCAGCGGTTCAAAGCCACCAGCTGCTCTGAGGGAGAGAGAGAAGGCTCTCTCTTCCCCTAAAATGTTAGTCTCAGAGACACAAGGGACAGCTACCCTGTGCTCTGGCATTCAACTTGACAGCAGTGAGTAAGTCAAGGCAGGGGCGGTGCACATGCACTCACTTTGCTCTCATAACAGCCTGGGAAGGGGAGACGAATCCCAATTTCCACGTGACAAAGCAACAGTGCACAGGATCACCCACCAAAAATAACAAACCAGGGCTACTGTCAGGCTTTCTGAAGGCTGAACGTGGGCTCCCTGTTCTCTTTGAGCGTCCCGTGAATTTCAAGGTCATCAGCCGTTGTCTGGCCGAGCTAGGGACTCCACCATGCCTAACCCAGAGTCTTGCATTTCTGTCTTTCTGAACCAGGGCCAAGGGAGAGTGTGGGGTTGAATCCACCTGAACAGCTCCTCCAGGCTCTGGGGGATGACGTTCTACAGACTCCTGTGTCCAGAGGGAACAGGACACGCATCTGATGGCCACGGTAGTTCAGCACCCCCTTCCCACCTGTGTGACAAAGTCCAGGTCAGTTCTCCCCACTGTCTCCCAGTGAACCACCCAGCTGGTTGAAATACTGTCAGCAAACAAAGAACAAACCAAGCCTGGCGCCCTCCAGTAGACACAGACTCAAGGTGGCCACGTGGGAGTCAGAGCCGAGCAGCTCCATCTGGCGTCTGGAAGCAGATTTTCTTCCAAGGACTTTCTTCAAAGGCACGTCTGAGTGGATATGAACCCTCATCCTCTTGGGTAGCGGCCCAAGGTCTGACCATATGTACTATAGTCTACAGTGTGGGAGGCAAAACGAGGTTAACACCTGGGCCATGTTGGGGAGGATGGAGACACAGCACCTCCTTCAGAACTGACTTTGAAGGTCAAGTCTAGAATCTTCTGGCTGTGGTGGTGGTGTTCCCAGTGTTCTTAGAAATGACCTCTCAGCTCTTTTCAAAACACGCTGTAAATTCCGTTTATGGCATGTGGTAAAGTTCTCTACTTCAAAAAAAAAAAATCGGTTGTTATGGGTGAAGAATTCCTCCTGGGCTGGCGAGAGTCCATGCTGTCACTATTCCATATGTCTATTTCCGATTTGGGAACAATAGGACAGAAGAAACCATTGACCGAGCCACTGCCATTGTCAAGGCTGGGTAGGGAGTAAACAGAGCCGCTCAGACAGTTTTCTCCTCTAATCCTCATCTAAACCCGAGTCCGCTGTGTCTCTCATTGTATAGGCAATCATCCCTAATATTGCCAGGCCTTCCCGGTGATTAATCTTCTCAGTAGCTACCAGGCGTGGTCATGCTTGCTGAACAGGGGAGATGGGAACCATCAACAGATTAATCACAGAGCTTTGTGCAATTAGGGGCAGAACCAGCACCCAGCCCAGCCCAGCACCGCTCTGCCTGTGAAGATTGGTTTGCGTATTGGAGTGGAAAAGCTCCCAGTCCAGGGTGGTGAGGGTGTCAGAGGACAGGGCTCTGCTGACCAGGCAGACAGCAATTTGTTGGTCCAAAGGCAGAGAGAGTGATGGCTTCATTCCGTTCTGCAGCTTAGAGATGTTGCCGCCCTTTTCCAGCTTTGCCCAGGAGCAGAAGTCCCACCCAGGTTAGAGTCGTGACTGGTGTGAATGGTGTGCATCAGGGTTGCACCCTTTCACTACCCTGAGTCAATCTGAAGACTGAGCAAATCACAGGAGAAACTGACTATGCAGAGAAGAACAGAGCCTCCGCCTGCGAGGGAGGCACGTTCACAACCCCTGGTGTGCAGATGACACAACCTTGCTTGCTGAAAGTGAAGAACTTGCTGGTGAAGACCAAGGATTGCAGCCTTCCGTTTAGATTACAACTCAATGTAAAGAAGACCCCAATCCTCGCCAGCCTTGAACTTGTTTGTAACCTCCACAACAAGGAACGCCTGAACAGGATTGGCACATTTGAGTTGTGGCGCTGGAGAATACGTAAGTACCATGGACTGCTCAAAGGACAAGCCAGTCTGTGTTGGAAGAAGTACGGCCAGGAGTAAGGATGGTCAGACACATACTTTGGACATGATACCAGGAGAGACCAGTTCCTGGAGAAGGACAACATGCTTGGTAAAGTGGAGGGGCGGTGAGAGAGAGGACAGCCCTCAATGACCACGAGGGACGCAGTGGCTGCCACGACGGGCTCAAGCACAGGAACAATTGTGAGGATGGCCCAGAACCCAGAGGTGGTTTTTTCCTGTTGTCCATCGTGTTGATATGAATCTGAATCAACTGGATGGCACCTAGCAATGACTGTCTATCATCTGTCATCTATCCATCATCCAATCATCTAGCTAATCTTTCCATCTTTCTTTATCTGCGCATGCACATCTTTTAGCTTCCTGGCTGCTTTCTTTGCTGCACGTAGGGTCCCTATGACTCAGAACTGACTTAACAGCACCTCACAGCAGCAACAACAACAACAAGGTCTCTATTCAATTGGTTTACACACCCTCTACTGGAAGCTGCTATATATCGCTCATTCTGTAAGAGACGGGCTTCCTCTTGATTGAGTTTCGATAGGATATAGCATGCCACCTTAGAGGCATGAGGTGGCGACTGACAGCAGTCAATGTTCAGTACTCAAGCCATTGGGCTCCATGAAACCCAAACCCACTGCTCTGGAGTCGGTTCTGACTCACGGTGATCCTACAGGACAGCAGAGAACCAACTGCTCCATGGAGTTCCAAGACTGAATATTGATGGGTGTAGACAGCCTCATCTTTCTCTTGTGGACTGGTTGGTGAACTTGAGCTGCCGATCTTGCAGCTAGGGTAGCTATGGGATTGACCCAGCGGCGACAAGGACAAGCTGCAACATAAGAACAGTCGTGAGGATGGCACAGAACCCAGCAGTGTTTTGGTCTCTTGTCCATCAGGTTGCTATTGATCAGAATTGATTTGATGGCACCTAACAACAGCTCTCTGTCTGTATATCTATCATTTCTCTATCTCTCATCCAATCATCTATCACTAATCTTCTTATTAGTGATCTACACATGCACATCTTTTGGCTTCCTGGCTGCTTTTAAGATGTTATCTTCCTTTGGCCTTCTCCTGAGGATTCTGGAAACTCCGGCATTTCCACCTTGGAAGCTGGAGACACACTCTCTCTCTCTGATCACTCCATGCGAGACATTTCTGACAAGAAACCGCATGAAGCTACCCTGAGAAGGCAGAGTTTTGGAGCTGAAGTTACCATGTGGAGACTTCTGCCAGCGCTGAGATGCTTACAACGCCACTGGATCCACAAGACTTCCCACCTGCATTCGGCGTCATTGCATGTGTTTCGTGATTCTAAACAGGACTTTATAGATTAGTATTGGACATATGGGCTAATATTGGACTTATGGACTTGATCTGTACTGGGCTGGGATGTTTTCTCAATATTCAACTGCTCTTGTAAATAAAGCTCTTTCTTATACCCATCTGAGTGCCTATGAATGTGTTTCTCCAGTCTACCCAGACTAACATAGGGAGCAAGCAGAGGTCCGAGGAGGTTGGTGGTGACCATGCGTGGATACGATGTCTACACTGCACATAATGCAGGCAAAGTATTCATCTTTTCAACATTCTTAGTACCAAGGTTTAAAGATCCAAACCCAGGAATGTGATTTGTCAATATTCATTCTCAAACTCTATAAACACCAAGCCCTCTGGGGCAGGACCCTGGCCTGTGAGTCACAGTTGTCATTGGGATTCCTTCTTGACGTGAAAAAGGCTGACTTTCCATCTGATCCTATCATGATATTTTCCCTTGGACGTTGTGTAGACATGGGCACATCGAAGCAGTGGAGTTCGTCTTGCTAAATGCAACCTGTGAAAGGAAGCAGGAGGTGGCTAGCTCCCACTCTGGGTGGCCTGACGGTACCTTAAACATCTCTGAGTTGTGAAATCTTCCTGGATCACACTTTTTATCCATACTAAGCGATGGAAAGTCCACTGGGGGCCAGCAGCTTAATGCCCTGATTCACTGATGATGCTTGAAAAAGTGGGTGAAGGAAGCCGTTGAGGGCCCGTGGATTCCCAGGACCTCTCGGAGGCAGGGAAAGTGTG
>NW_022111373.1:148234268-148236992 GCF_000313985.2 Echinops telfairi
GCCATGCACCTTTTTTCTGACATTGAATACCGAAGGGGCAAGGGGCTCACTGGACAGTCAGTCTGTCAGGGTTCTCCCTCTCACCATCCTTATCTCTCCATTCTCCTGAAAAGCAGGGGACCACGAGAGGAGGAAGTACACAGAAATGATGAGCGCTCCGACCCCCAGTCCTAAAGAGCCCCTGTGTGACCAATGTCACCTCCTCACAGGCTTGGAGCTCCTGCCCACCTCCTCTTCCTCCGCCTCACCACTCTCTCCAGAAACCGCATTTCCGTCCTAGCAACACTGGAAAACGGATGCTGCTCACGAACCCAGCAGTCAAGAGATCACAGGACACAGTGGGCTTGGCTGATCCACCACACAGGCCTCTTTAGAGCTTTGACAAGTGAAGGTGTCTCTCTGAGGTTAAGGGCACCTGACTCAAGCCCTGGTGTCTTCCATCCATTCCATGTGAAAGTTGGACATTGACTAAGAAAAACTGAAGGAGAACCGGTGCGTTTGAATGGTGGTGCTGCAGAAGAACATTGACAGGACCACGGATTGCTAACAGGACAGACTGGCCTGTCTTGGAAGAAAGATGTCCATAGTGCTCCTTAAAGGTGAGGATGGCGAGATTTTATCTCACATGCTTTGGACAGGTTGTCAGGAGAGACCAGTCCCTGGAGAAGAACATGATGTTTGGTAAAGTGGACGGACCACCAAAAAGAGAAAGGCCCTCAAGAGATGGGTTGACACTGGGCTCAGGCCTAGGAACAATCGTGCAGGATGGTGCAGGACCAGGCTGTGTTTCCTTCTGTTGACCACTGGGTCACTGTGGGTCAAAACTGACTCTGGCACTAACCACAGCAGTCGACGGCTAAGCCCATAGTCTCACATCTGCTCTATCTACCTACCTACCTACCTACCTACCTACCTACCTACCTACCTACCTACCTACCCACCTACCCACCTACCTACCTACCTACCTATCTACCTACTGAGACGACTCGATCTAACATCTACTTTTCAGTCAGGCAGCTTCTCTGAGTGGATTCAACCTCACACACTCACTTGGCCTTATTTCAGACTGACAGAATCACAAGGCTGCGCGGTCAGGTCTGCTTGAGTCCCTAGCCCGAGGCAGACATGCTCAGAGCAGGGCAGTCCTTGTCACAAGAAAGCAGCTGGCCCTCCCGCTCACACCTGCCTCTCACCCTAGCACCTGCCCCCACCACACACACACACACATACATCGCCCCCAGCACTCTCCTCCTGCCCCAGTCTAGCCCCTCCAGACTCCTGCACCCAGTTCCAAGCTCTGGCCTCTCCCATCCTCAGGCCCAGGCCCTAGTACCTCACCTCCTCCCTTCTGCAGCCTACCCCTCCCCATACCCAGCATCTTCCCCCTGCCCTCAGCCCAGTCCCTCCAACCCCCACACTCAATCTCCAGCACTTGACTCGCCCATGCCCCACACCCAGGCCCTAGACCTTGGCCCAACCCACTCCATGCCCAGTCCCCAAACCTGCCACCTGCTATCCCCAGGCTCCAGCATTTGCCCCCACCCTCATTCCCTGTTCCTAACACCTGGCGCCCTTGCCCCCTCCCCCAGCCCTGAATCCCTAGCACCTGTCCCTCCCATCCTCCATACCCAGGCCCAAGTCCCTGCTCCTCCCCCATGTCTAGTCCCCAGCACTGGGCCCTCCCATCCCCCACGCCCAATCCCCAGAGGTGGACGGCCACCCCCTTCCCTGTGATGGGATATGTTCCTTCCCATCTCCAGCAGGACCTCCTTGGAGACCTCAGGAGGGACTACAGTGGGGCTCCCTGCCCCCACCCCTCGCTCCATGCCCTTCCCTGTGCCAGCCACGTCCTTTTGTTCTGCCCTCACCAAGAAGAGGGACAGGTGGCCTTCAGCACTGCGAGCAGCCCTTTATTCTTGACGAAACTCAGAGTCTCAGAGGAAACCACCAGGCCTTTCTCCACCCGAGCGAGCACACTGTTGGTCCGGCTCAGTCCCTGCGGTCTGCGGCCCTCCCTCCCCAGATGGCCTCCCTTCAGCCCGCCCCATGAGCTGCTTCTCCTTCCCGTCGCTCCTCGCAGGACAGAGCACCAGACCTCACTAAGCCCTTAGGCTTGCACCTTCATTCTGATTCCCTCCTAACTCCATCTCCTGCCTCCACAGGGGCTGCGGCCTGCCTAGCCCCTAGCCGGACCACCCTTGGCTGGTAATTAGCCAGCTCTCCCTGCTGACTGCCCTCCTGGCCACCTGCTCGCAGCTCTAGCAAACGAGGACGCTGTCAGGGCCCTACAGAAGGGCAGTGGCTGTGGTCACGCTGGGGGCAGCCCTGCCTCCTGAGACCCCAGAGCAAGACAATGGTTAGAGGAGATGGAAGCAATGGCGCCTGTAGGGTTTGTTATTGTTTGTTTGTTTCCCTTCAAATCACCTGAAATAGAAGGAAAGTGAAGGGGAAAATCATCCGTAATGCTCCCTGCTGACTTTAAGAGTAGATAAAAAACAATACTAATAGATTTGCAAATGCAGTGAGGGCTGGTCTCGGTGGCCACAACCACAGCTCAAACGCAGCCAGGTGTCTGAGGAGGTGCTGCGCCGGCAGGGCTTCGTGGTGCACAGGGTCACTGGGATAAGCCCAACTCGTTCACACTGGACGGCAACAATCAAAATCCAGACTGCCTGCCATCGAGTTGTTTCCAACCCACAGCGACCCTGCAGGACGGGGTGGCAC
>NW_022111373.1:148237470-148241628 GCF_000313985.2 Echinops telfairi
CAACCCTAAACTCAGCCCTGCTTTGGTATCCAATGACCAGAGTTGGGTCAGACCCCACAAGTTAAAAGGCACAGACTTCCGGGCAGCCAGCTCCCCCTCAGGGCCTCAGACACCCACTAGGAGCTGGAAGGCTACTGAGCGCCCCTGACTTCCAAGCCACTGGCTACACATTCAGGGACTAGCCCTTCCAGTTCAATCAGCCCTCAGGACAATCCACAAAACTCTGGAGAGCGCTGTACTTGTTGTTAGGGGCCATCACGTCAGTCCCTGCCCACAGCAACCTGACGCACAACAGAACGGAATACTGCTGGCCTGCGCCATCCTCATGAGGGTTCCTAGGATGGAGCCCACTGCTTCAGCCACTGTGTCAGTCCATCTCCTTCTTCGCTGACCCTCCACTTTACCAAGCATCATGTCCTTACCCAGGGATGTGCCTCTGCTGAAAACATGCCCCAAGTATTTATAATTAATAATATTTTATTTTAATAACTCATTGTATTGGGCGCTCTCACAGCTCTTATCACAATCCATACATCAATTGTATCAAGCACCCTTATACATATGTTACCATCATCATTTCCAAAACATTTTCTTTCTACTTGAGCCCTTGGTATCAGTTCCTCTTTTATCTCCTCCCTCCCCCACCGTCATGACCCCTGGATGTCCAAAGTATTCAAGACAAAGTCTTTCCACCCTTGCCTCTAAGGAGCACTCTAGCTGTACTTCTTCCAAGACAGACTTGCTTATCCTTTGACACTCCATGGTGCCATCAGTATTCTTCACTCTGCTTATGAGTATCGTTTTAGTACAGAAGCAAAGGATGCAATTGAAGAGACTCACAAGGTAGGGTTTCCAAAGTAAAGTCTCCGTGTCCCAATGGACACAATCTCCTTGCCCGACCTCAATGTTTTCCACCAACCAGGAAGCCCAGGCAGCTTCCATGTCCAGAGTTTTTCATTTTGGCCTCATGACAAAGGCATAATGGATTGAACTCAATGATGGAACTCAAACGCCAGCCTTGATATACCTTGAGGTTGATACCACAAAGTAGAGAATCACTCCATTAGCATAAATTCTCAGGTGTGGTCCACAGCCCTGGTGGGTAACAAAGAGTCCCAACACAGGGGGAAGATACAAGGTTTTCCCTCAGGAACAATAATGCAATGGATTATATAATATGGCTCTGTAAACCACAGCCATTGTTATTCCCATCAAAGGACCCACGTTTTCCTGATAGGTCTGGGTGAAGATGAGGAGAAGATACTGATTGGATTAGATGATCAGCTACGAAGGATTGATCACAGGGTCCATTGTAATTGCCATTCTGCAGGAGGTAAAATGAGCCATCTCAGAAGCAAGGAGGGATCACACTACCAGCAGGAGAGGAGAGCCAGGAGTAGAGTGTATCTTTGGACCCCAAGATCCGTGTGCATCAAACTCCTTGTCCCAGGAGTCAGCTTTGGCACTATGGGAGGAGCAGCTGCAGCAGAACCAGGAGCCAGAGGATGACAGAGCAGTGGACCTTCAAGCCCACAGAGCACATCAACCTGAGCACTCTGGAGCAAAGGGCTGGCTGTGGAATAGGTGCCTCTGAGCTCAAAATTGGGCGAGTTGGGTTTACTGACCCAAAGAATGGGAGCTGGGTGCCTTTGGCCGGAGGCCTAGAGCAGAGTGACCTGTCCTTTTGACACTTATTGGCAGCCCTAAAAAGAACTTTGTAACTGCCTGATCAGGACAGAGGCCAGGCCAAGAGCCGAGGGTCAGAGAGACCCACCTGCAAGCACAGCAAGAAAACCTGAATACTTCTCAGCAGGTAACCTGGGAACTTCCCTAACCAACCCCACAGTCAGGAGCACCTTTGGAGTTCTGTGCAACGAACTACAGAACCCAGAGGAGAAGCAGCGAGCACTGTGAGATTCCGGGCAGGACACGAGAACAAAGACCCAGGTATTTGGGCCAAGCAGATTGTGAAGCCCACCAGGAACGCACCCACTGTGGACTCCCATGGTTGTTCCAGAGAAGCCGTCTGAGACGCTGCCTGTTCTTTCTCTGGCGATCCTCCAAGGACCCCCATCTCGGCTCCCTGACCATTCTCAGACCCTTTGCCCCTTTGCGTCTGCGGCTTGTTCTGATACTTCTCGTCTCACCGTCCTTCCGAAAGCGCAGCAAGAGCCGCTCCATACTTTGTCTGTTGTCTGAGGTTCTTCGCAGTCAGGTACTGTCCCCACATCCAAACCATTGCTTTCACTCAAGTTCATCGACTCCAGGAAGTGCCGGCACACAGAAGGTGGGTATCTTTGGGTACGTGTCTCTCTTCATCCTCCAGGACCACCTTCTCTTGATGGTGCCTGACCCCCAGTAAGAGCTACAGACTGCCAGGCCTATCGGCACCTGCTTAGTCACAGACCAGAGCGCCTCAGCTTCTCTTACTCACAGTGAACAGCAATCCACTCATCGAGCACAAGAGTGAGGCTGGCCATAGCGTCTGCCTTTGGTGGAAAAAAAAAAACAACCAAAAACCTCATGGCCATCGAGTCAATATTGACTCAGGGCAACAACACAGGTCGAGTAGAACTGCCCAGTGGATTTCTGAGACTACAACTCTTGATGGGATTAGAAAGCTTCATCTTTCTCACTTGAAGTAACTGGTGGTTTAGAACTGCTGACCTTGAAGTTAGCAGCACTTAACCTTGCAGTTAAGTGGTGGCTGATTTGCATTGGTTTTGTCCATTCTTCTTCTCTACTGAAGCCAAAGCACTGGCGGGCAACAACAGAGGCTGGAACTGCCCCCTTGAGAGACACTTCATGGCTCACACTTTAGCCAGTTGACCCCACGGGCAACCAGCCTCAGCGTGGTTGTCCCAGATGTTGGAAAAGCATTTCAATTAGATTTCCCAGTCTTCCAGGTCAAGGGCAGGCCCATTGTCTTGAGAACTGGATCCTGAATGCCCAGTCGTACTGGCGGGGTGGATCCATATGCTCAGAGACTGTACGGAATCACACACACGTGTTACAGAATGACTCCAGATTGTCCTCCGTGGTAGGATTTCATCTGCATAAGTGATGATTTGCATGCATTTACATCTAAAATGCAAATCACAGAGCTCCCCTGTGGAGAGGAGGAGAGAGGGGGGCCAGGCTAGGAACCCAGCTAGTTTCCTCCTTTCTGTCAAATGCAAAGCTCCTGTTGGCTTTTAGGAGGCACATAAGATGTTCTTCCACAGGGAAGATCTACACACAAAATGTGAAAAACAGGAATAGGGGTGTATACAGGTTCTTTATCCTCAGAATCTTCCAGCTGCACTTGATTTACATGTCAGAGATGACAGGTGGCTTCTATGTGGCCTATTAACATAGGAGAATGAAGTGACCAGAGGGTGGGGGAGGACCTTCGCATCTAAGAAATCCGTGGCTCCGGCAAATGGTAGCAGTGGTCGGAGAGACCACTCACGTGCTGCAGAGAACCAAGCTGGGTCTGCTGCAGTCTGTGGTTCAACAAGCTGTTTAGGTAGCTTAGGGCCAGACCACTGGGTCTGCAGTCAGGATTGGCATGGAAGGGAGGAAGTGTGTGTGTGTGTGTGTGTGTGTGTGTACTCTCGAGCACACAAAAATGTGTGATCTGATCCTTTATTTAAAGCAGTGTACCAAACAGCTCGTGACTCTCATAAAGAAAACCTAATGAATAACAATCCTTTCTTTTCAAAAAAAATCATTTTATTGGGGGCTCTTACCACTTTTATCACAATCCATACATCCATTGTGCAAAGCACATTTGTACATATATTGCCATCATCCCTTTCAAAACATTTTCTTTCTAGCTGAGTCCTTGGTATCAGCTCTTCATTTTGTTCCTCCCTCCCCTCCCCTCCCTCCCTCCCTCATTAACCTTTGATAATTTATAAACTATTGTTATTTTCATATCTTACACCAAATGTTGTCTCCCTTCACCCATGCTTCTGTTCATCCCCCTTGGGCAGGGGCGGGGGCGGTTATATGTCAATCATTGTGATCCGTTCCCCCTTTCTCCCCCCACCTTCCCTCTGCCCTCATGGCATCGCTGCTCCCATTATTGTTCCTGGGCAGTTTATCTGTGCTGGACTCCCTGTGCTGAGAGCTCTTACCTGTACCAGTATACACGATCTGGTCTATCCAGATTTG
>NW_022111373.1:148242282-148244137 GCF_000313985.2 Echinops telfairi
TCAACACTTCACTGCTTGTAACAATGCCTTTCACCCTGCCTCCCATTCCGCACTGCCCTCCCGCCTTCGCTAGAGAATGTGAGCCTGTCTGGGTATAATGGGAAGCAGAGGCTAATAGTGTGTCCACGCCTTTATTTGCCCAGAAAACATGCAGCGAGAAGTGAAGGGCCTTGTTAATTAGGTGCATTTTCTTCTTCAGTATTGAATTAATATTTAGATAGAAAATCAATGACCTAAAAAGAATGTGGTAGGCCTGTCTTTATATTCTGAAAAGCACCCCCAAAAGAACAGATAAACTCACACTGACTGCCTTGTTGCTATAGCTGTTGCTAGGTGCCACTGGGCTGGTGCCACGTCACAGTGACCTTCGTACCACAGACCAGAATGCCAGCCTGCTGCACTCCTTTCACACCTGTTCTCACCTTGGGACCCGTTGTTTTGGCCACGATGTCACGCGTGTTAACGGTCTTCCTGTTATTTGGTGCCCTTCCACTTTACCAAACACAATGTCCTTCTCCAGCGACTGGTCTCTCCTGACAATTTGTCCAAAGTTTAGAAGACAAAGTTGCCTTCCTTGCTTCTAAGGAGCACTCTGGCTGTACTTCCTCCAAGAGAGATGTGTCTGTTCTTTTGGCAGTCCATGGAATTTTCAATATTCTTCACCAGTACCATAATTCAAATGCACCCATTCTTCTTTGGTCTTCCTTATTTAATGTCCAGAGTTCACATGTATATGAGGCCATTGGAAAATACCATGACAAATAACATCAAAATAACATCCTTGCTTTACAGCACTTTCAAGAGGTCTAGTAAAGCCAAATTTTCACATGTAATATGTCATCCAATCTCCTGATTCCTGCTTCTGTGAGCACTGCTTGTGGCTCCAAGCAAGGTAAAATCCTTGACAAGTTCACGGTTTCCCCCATTGATCACGATGCTACCTATTGGTCCAGTGGTTAGGATATTGATCTTCTTTGCATTGAGTTGTAATCCACGCTGGAGGCTTCAATCCTTGATCTTCATCATCAAGTGCTTTAAGTCCTCACTTTCAGCAAGCAAGTTTGTGTCATCTGCATATCGGGTTATTAATAAGCCTTCCTCCAATCCTGCTGCCATATTCTTCTTCACATAGACCAGCTTCTCTGATGATTTGCTCAGCTCACAGATTGAATAAGTCTGGTAAGATACAATCCTAACACATACCTTTCCTGATTTTAAACCATGCAGAATTTCTTCATTCTGTTTGCACAACTGTCTCTAGGTCCATGCACAGTTTTCATGGGGGCACAATGAGGTGTCCTGGAATTCCCAATCTTCTACAGGCTATCCATAGTTTTTATGATCTACATAGTTGAATGTCTTTGCATAGTCAGTAAACCACAAGTAAACATCTTCTGGTATTCTCTGTTATCAGGCAAGATCCACCTAAGAGATAGCACATGATTAGGAACCAATGGTGCTGAAGGAAGAAATCCAAACTGTACTGAAGGCATTAGCCAAAAAACAAAGGTCCAGGAATTGACAGAACACCAATTGAAATGTTTCAACAAGCTGAGAAGCACTGGAAGCAATCACTCATCTATGCCAGGAAATTTAGAAGACAGCTACTTGGCCAAATGAGTGGAAGAGATCCCAAAGGTGACCCAATGGGATGCCCAAATTACAGAGCAATATCACTGATCACACATGGAAGTAAATTTTGATGAGGATCAGCCAAAAAAGGTTGCAGGGGTTCCTTGACAGAGATGCCATAAATCCAGAGTGGATTCGGAAGAGGACATGGCCCAAAGAAGATCACTGCTCACATTAGATGGAGAGGCCCCCTTAGTGAATTGAAAAAGCCCTCCCTGCCACA
>NW_022111373.1:148245510-148246405 GCF_000313985.2 Echinops telfairi
AGGGCACAATGGGATGGAAACTCATAGACATAACTCAACGCCCCCAAGGATGAGTGACTAGGCTCAGGATCATAATCCTAGGGGACACCAAAGTGAATTGTCGGAATACAGTTCACAGAGGCAATGCTCAACATCCATCTTTGATGACGTAACTGGGATCTAAAAGCTCCTGAGGAAAGATCTAAAGTGCAGCTCGGTCTCTCCCAGTGTGGTGGAGAGCAGAGTCCTGAAAAGCAAAGACACATGTAAACAGTGAGTCCGATGGGTTAAGGGACCAGAATGCTCCTTAGAAACAAGGGTGGTGAGCCTTCATTTTACACACTTTGGACATGTTGTTAGGAAAGACCAAGCCAAGCCAAATCAAACTCACCGCCAGAGTCAATGCTGACTTCCAGCAACCCTGTAGGACAGGGTACAGCGGCCGCATGCGTTTCTGAGGATGCAACTCCTTACAGAAGTAGAAAGCCCAGCATTCTCCCCAGAAGAGACCAGCCCTGGAAAGGGACATCCTGCTTGGTAAAGTAGAGGAGCGCCCCAAAAAGAGGAAGGCCCTGAGCAAGCTGGATTGACAACCCCGGGCGCAGACAGAAGAACAATTGCGAGGAAGGTGCAGGTCCACGCAGCGTCTCATGCTGCTGCACAGAGGCTTCCCACAAGGTGGAAGGGGCTTGATGGCACCTAACAGCAGCATAAATGGCACAATCACACTAGGGAGGTATGCACACCTTAGAACAGCCAACCCTTCCGAAAGGTTGGAAAAGGAAGAGGATTGGGAACCAGAAACACTCTTGGGTGACGCAGGATAAGTCATGCAACACTGTGGAGATTGTCATCATGGACATGAAACAAAATGTGTGTGAATTCTTGAAGAACAACCAATGATCTCATCTGTAAA
>NW_022111373.1:148247772-148249315 GCF_000313985.2 Echinops telfairi
ATGGGCTCGGGTAAAGGAACAATGGTGAGGAGGTGCAGGACTGTGCGGTGTGTTGTTCTGTTGTGTGTAGGGTTTCTATGGGTCAGAGCCAGTTCGATGGCACCTACCAACCACAACAGCCCACTCTTGGAGCCAGTGTGCTGACCAGTAGAGTGGAGTCTAGCCTGTTGAGCAGGTCACAGCTTGATGACCTCATTTGGAGGTGCTGCCAAGATAAATAGCACTGGAGGCCAGAGACAGACAGACTCTCTGCTTCGCCTTCATGCTCCACTGGCCTGTGGTCTTCCTGCATTCGGTGTCATTGCATGTGTTGTGTGATTCTGAAGAGGAATTTATAGACTGGTATGGATTTGATCTGGATTGGGCTGGGATGTTTTCTTAATGTACAATTGCTCTTTGATATAAAGCTCTTTCTTATACACATATGAGTGTCCATGGATTTGTTTCTCTAGTCTACCCAGACTAACACAGTCTGAGATCCATGAAGTCAGCACTTCTAAACCACCAGCCGCTCCCCAGGTGCAAGACAGGGCTACTTCTGTTCCAGTCTCAGAAACCCACAGGGACAGCTTTCCCCTATCCTCAGGGAGCCTTGGTGGCACTGTTGGGTAACGGTTCTACTGATAACTGCAAGGTCTTCAGTTCAAATCCACCCACCACTCTGCAGGAGAAAGACGAGGCTGCCTGCTCCAGTACAAATGACAGCCACAGACACCCCACGTGGGGTCGCTATGAGTCAGAATGGACTCAGAGGCCGTGGGTCTGGGCAGTGCATGTTGGAGAAACCTATGGGCTGAGGATTCTGACTGGCAGGGTTGGAATGTCAGCTTTGCCTCTTTGGTAGCTGTCCTGCCTTTGGTAATGACCTACATCCGTGCCTCAGTTTCCTATCTTCAGGTCAGGATAAGCATTGTCCTCACCTCATGAGGCCAGTGAATGACAAAGAGGTGTATTTACAGCTGCCAGAGAGTTGGTCAACTTTGACTCACAGTCAAACCATGTGTCTTGGAGTCAGGTATGCTTTACAGAGTGGTCAGTGGTCAGTGGTCAGTGGACTTTCATCACCAGTCCTTTCCTCTGATGAGCCTCTGGGTAGACTCAAATCATCCACCTTTCTGTCAATGGCTGAGCTCATTAACTGCTTACAAAGCCTAAGGATTTCCAAGAGACACGTTAAAGACCAACCAAGAAAGCCACCCCTGATTCAGCTCACAGTGACACCGTAGGACAGAGCAGGACCACCCTTAGGCTTCCCACGGCTCTAAGCAGACACCACGTCTCTCTCCCATGGAGCGGCTGGTGGGTTCAAACTGCCAACCTCTCAGTTCAGCACTTAACCTCTGGGCCACCAGAGCTCCTCAGAGCCATGGTGGGTTGGTAAAAACTGCCCAGGTGCCAGGTCTTTAAACCCATCGTTTCTATTGGTTTGCTTTAGGATGTCTTTGGATTTGTGAAAGTGTTTCCTTTTTACATTTCACAGATGTCTGTTGTTCTTGCTCCCGTCTTCTTCTGTCCCGAGGAAGAGCCTGTCCACAGCGGGCCC
>NW_022111373.1:148250841-148263980 GCF_000313985.2 Echinops telfairi
TGGACACGGTGGCTGCGTCGATGGGCTCGGGTAAAGGAACAATGGTGAGGAGGTGCAGGACTGTGCGGTGTGTTGTTCTGTTGGGTGTAGGGTTTCTATGGGTCAGAGCCAGTTCGATGGCACCTACCAACCACAACAGCCCACTCTTGGAGCCAGTGTGCTGAACAGTAAAAGACAACAGCCTCCAATATTCATTACTTACCATAGTTCCTGAGCCCTATACAGAAGCCTGCCGTCTGACCAGTCTATCTTGGGTCGGTCAATCCCTGCAGCAGCACACATTAGGAGAAGCCTCCAGTCTGGCATCTAGCCCATGGGCTGGGGACTTGCCACCCTCTACAGCCCCCTGAACCACGTCTTCAAGATAAATATCTCTGAATGCAAGGACATACATAAGCCTCACTGACCTGGGAGACGCCTGTGTGCAGAGTAGAACCAGGATCCTTAGAGTTTTCAAGGCTGTGAACTTCCAGAAGCATGTCAGCAGCAGCCCTGTCTTCTGAGTGGGCTCAAACTGCCAAACTTTTAGCAAGTTGTCAAGCCCTTACCCACTTATGGGTAAGGTAGTGACTCTTGGGAGAAGACATGCTGTGGTTGGGTGCTGTGTGCCGACACCCTCTGTCCAGCAGAAGGAAACCCTGCCCAGGGACTGTGGGGGCTGTTCCGCTCAATCAGTGGGCAACTGGCTCAAGTCCCAAGAACTGGCCAATTGTAGCACGTAAATTCAGCAAAATGCCCATCGAGATTAGATGTTGTTGTTCTGCCTTGACTTCAACCCATGGAGTGGTGAAACATCCCAAGGCAGCTCCTGTACTACGGACATCCTCGCCTTCCCTCCATTATGTAATATCAGCCTGAATTCCCATTGGTCATCATGATCAATCACGTTCGCCCAGACAGTAGCTTCTTTCCCTGTTGACCCAGCGGCATGGGGAGTCCAAAGTGGCCAAGGTCCTCCTTCACTTTCCCGGTCAAGGGAATCCAGCGAGAGTATTCTTTCCCCCTTTGTAACGAAGCCCTCCAGACTTGCCAAGCAGAGGGCATGCAGGGACCAGACCCAAGCCAAACTCACCGCCATTGAGTCTGCCAGAAAGTCGCTAAGGTCGTTGTGAGAGATGCCACCCCTGTACCCACCCCTCAGTTGGTCCCTGAACTCATGGATCCTAACTGTTGAAGAAGGGGAGCATCACAGCAGGAGTGTTCATGGGGCAGAACACAGCCAACAGGGTTCGGTTGTATTTGGGTCCGTCTATTTTGAGACATGAAAGAGATTAAACGTGATGCTGTCAAGGAGTCCATGTAGAAAGAGAGTGTCCAGAAACGGATTGCAGTAGCAATTGTACAATTCTACTTGACGTGACTGAACGATGGAATGACATGGTACATGTATTTTTTTAAAGAAAAGAGAGATTAAAGAAACAAGCAGAGATCAAGTGGACGGACCTACCACCATCAAGAAAGAAGAGCCAGGAGGGGAGCAGGCCTCTTGGACATAGGATCTCAGCATTGGGAACCGCCTAGTTGCAGCGGGAGACAGATGCCAAGACGTGTGGATTTCTAAGGAACACCAGCCTCACAGATACTGATGGGCTGATGAGGCTCTTCCCCAGAGCCCACAGAGAGAGAGTGTCTTCCCCTAGAATTCTCCCCCTGAATCTGGATGTCTGGCCTCCTGAACGATGAGAGAATAAAAGACCCTTGTGGAAGCCCCCACCTATCATACTAGCTAACATGTTGCAGGAGCACTCAGTGGGCTGGTGAGCAATTCACGACAACAATGCCCTAAAGCAATAGCTTACTGGTCTCCCTACCCCTGCCTTCTTCGGACTCAGATACACTGAAACCTTGAATGCCAACGATTGTTGTCGTGAATTGCTGACCATGGCATTCACCCTAACTCATGGCAATCCTCTTGTTGTTAGAAGCTGCCGACTCACAGTGGCCGGGTGCATGGCACAACACACAGCCTGGTCTTCTGCAGCCTCTGTGCGGGTCCATTTCCCGCTGCCCCTCTATCTTGCCACGCTTGATGTCCTTTGCCAGAGATTGTCTCCTCTGATAACATGCCCAACGTGTATGTCCTTCTCGCTCCTAAGGAACATTCTAGCGGTGCTTTTTCCAAGACAGATGTGCTTGTTCTTGTGGCAGCGCTTCACGCTTTCACAAAAGGCTCTTCACCATCCCTCACATCACCGATTCTTCTCCCGAAAGCATGTCTCACTCCCTTCGGCAGGCCAGTACTCAGCCTTTCGGAGACACTTACTACCAACCTCACTACAAAGCAAGGGTCCAGATAACGTGCACATAAACCAGGGACACTGAGAGAGAGATGTAGCTTATGATTCCGTTCAGCTTCTTTCCAAACTCTGTCTGAAAAAGACATCTACATAAAATTTTAAATTTTCTCCTGGGCAGGGGTACAGGAGATGATGCTATTAGGTCGCATTATCATGGCCTTGCTGAGGAATAAGTTATCAAGAATTTTATTTTATTGGGTCTGCAAGCAGTGCCCCTGGAAACAGCAGTCAAGAAATCAAAGCATCTGGTACTGAGTTGGACAAATCTGTGGTAAAAAGTCCTCTGCAGAGTATGAAGATGCCGAGAGGTCACTCTGAGGGCAGAGGTGGACCTGACACAGGTGAGGGTGTTTTCAGGCCTCCTGTGCCTACCGGGAGTCCCAGCCCCACGGTGGTGACTGTTGGGGTTGCTGATTGCCTGAGCTCTCTCCTCCCGTAGAGTGGCAGCCTCGGAACCCCCCGGGCAGCTTACCCCGTCTCACAGGGGTGCTGAGAGTCGGCAGTGACTTCAGGAGAGCGAGCCTGTGTCTTGGCTTTCATATCCATGTCCGAGCTGAACAGCAATGAAGGGAAACCTCAGATGTTGGGGCATTTGAGAGAAGTGCGGTGAGGCAAGCTGGAAGCACCGTGGACTGGAGAAGAGGGCGGCCAGGGAGCTCCTTAGCCTTGAGGATGTGAGACTCCGGCTTGTCTACTGTGGACATGCTCTCAGGAGAGACCAGGGCCTGGAAAAGGACGCCCCGCTTGGTAAAGGAGAGGGGCATTTTTTAAAAAAGGAAGATCCTAACAAGACGGATTGAGACAGCCCAAAGATGACAACCACTGGGAGGGTGGCGCAGAACTGGGCAGCGTTTCCTTTCAGGACAGGGGTTCTCAACCTTCCTAACACCGCGACCCTTTCACACAGTTCCTCGTGTGGTGGTGACCCCCAACCGTAAAATTATTTTCGTTGCTACTTCATCACTGTCATTTTGCTACTGTGATGAATCGGGCGACCCCTCCTCTGTATCACTGTGGTAAGGACCCGGATCAGACAGGACTCTGGTAAAGAGTCAATGAGCCAAGGCATGTACCTGTGCCAAGGGTTTTAAGTGGGCCCCACCCAGAGGTTTTCCGATTATCCACTGCAGGATCAAGGAGAGCAGGCACCACGGGAGTCGGAATCAAACGGATAAAGGAGGGAATTGGGAGATGTCCACATCCCTGTCTCTGTCTGTTTTCTTTTCCCCAAAAACCATTTTATGGGGAGGTCATCCAGATATCGTATCGTTCCACCGTTCCATCTCATCGCACAGTCTAGTGCAACTGCTCCCACAATCCATTTCAAAACATTCTCTTTCTTCTTGAACTCCTTGGCATCGGCTCCCTTTTAACCCCTCCCCACCACCACCACTGTACTGCTGAGAAACCCTTCATCTACTTGCTGTCTCTATTTAAAAGACGATCTCACCACAGAAGCAAGTCATCCGTCACCTGGGGACACCATTCAGGATGGGCCTGTGGTGGTCCTAGTCGCAGGAAGCCAGCTTCCCAGGCCTGGATGGATGTCAGCGGATGGTTCAGTCTATGCGTGGCTGTCAGGAAGAAAGGCCAGGCCATCCACTTCCCACTACCAGCCAAGGAAAGCCCCAGGGTTCCCCGGATCTGATCCCCAACAGCTCGTGGCATGGTGCAGGGCCCACTGGGCAAGGTCTCATGCTCTTGTGTGTGGGGTGGGATGAGTAGGCGCTCATTCCATGGTGGTTAAAAGAAACATGGGCACAATCATGATGCTACCCCCACCCACGCCACCCACGCATTTCAATACCCTGCTCTTACAGGCCACTGGTGAGCGATGGATCCCACCTGGCCCTGGCTAGGGGCCCTGTGCCTGGCCTGTCTCCTCTTCCTCCCTACCTGGGGATGAACCAGCATGTTCTTCACCTGGCAAGGACAGAACTCAAAGAGCTAACCATGTCTCCCGTAACTTCTGCTCCACCCTGTCTGCTAATGGTGCCTGGGCCCCTGCAAAGGCCTGAGGAGCCAGGCAGGTTGGGTCAGGGCCTAAGTGGTTCTGAGCGATCGCTCGTCCACACACTGCCCATGCTGTAGACGATTCACATGACCCTCCTCAGCTCCTCTCCCCTCACGTCTCGGTGGAGTCCACTGGCATTGCTGCTGCTGTTGGTGGCAGTGGTGGGTGACACAGGGCCGATTCCAACTCACAGTGATCTCCCGCGCACCAGAGCAGAACCCTGCCCAACCCTTCACCTTCTTCACAGGCCCCTGTTGTCTGAGGCCCTTGCGGCAGCCCTTGCATCAACCCATCTCACTGAGGGGTCTCCACACGTCCGTTGAGCCTCTGCTTCAGCGGTTCTTAACCTGCAGGTCGTGACCCCTTTGGGGGCTCGAACGACCCTTTCGCAGGAGTCGCCCGATTCATGACAGTAGCAAATGACAGTGGTGAAGTGGCAACGAAAATAACTGTATGGTTGGGGGGTCACCACCACATGAGGAGCTGTCTGAAAGGGTTGCAGCCTTAGGAAGGTGGAGAGCCGCTGCTCTACTTGATCAAGCAGCTGCCGGCTCCAGGAGCAGAGCCCTCTGACGGCACCTCCAACGTGTGTGCGGCAAAGCCTCACCGTCCTCGCCTCTAAGGAGCCTTCTGCCCATGCTTTTTCCAAAACGGATGCGTTTTGCCACTTTCGTCGTCAACTTCATGATTGATGCACGTGCGTGCGCTCCTCCGCGCTCTTCCTCGCTCACTGCCGCTCTCACCGCGAGTGTGTCTATTGTCAGAGGCCGGCCAGTCAGTTCCAATCCACAGCGACGCTCTGCACAACAGAACCAAACGGCCCGGTCCTGCGCCGGCCTCGCAGGTTCCGGCCCGGCTTCCAGCAGCACAGCAGCACACAAGCCACCCCAGGACAACCAGTGGTGGTCACAGGCAGGTGAGGCCATTGAAAGCATCATGGCTGGGGTCAGGTGTGCCTGCCTTCTCAAAGGGGACCTTTGTCTATTGTGGTGGTGGTTGTTGTTGTTGTTGTTGTTGTTGTGAGGTGCTGACGTGGGGTGAGGTTGCGACTCATCGCAAGGCCATTGACAACGGAAAGAAACACAGCTGGGTCCAGGGCCGTCCTGGCCCCTGCTGGTCTGGGTGAGCTCATTGTCGCAGCCATGTGTCCATCGTTCCCTTGAGGGTCTTCCAGTTTCTCCGTGGACCCTCTTTTCTGCCAGCAGGACGTCCTTCCTCAGGGGCCGCTCCTTCCCAACGACATGTCCAAAGCCTCTCCATCCTCACTTCTAAGGAGCAAGATTTCACCTCTCACAGAGCAGCACAAGTACTATGCATCAATGGCAAAACACAAGATAAATACCTCAACTGAAAGCATAAAGTCTTATTATTATTATTATTATTACTCAGGGCTTGGGATTCGCCATGCTCCTGCTCCCCTCTGCTTCCATGATGAATCAACACCTTTGCTGACGTGGACCCACCTCTTTGTCACACACCCATCCAGAAATGCAACATGTGCTTTGATCTCTGGACTCTTGTTTCCGTGCGCATGGACTGTGGGTCTAAGCAACACAAAATCCTTGACCACTTCAACCTTTTCTCCATTTATCATGGTGTTACCTATTAGTGTGGTTGGGAGGATTGGGGTCTCCTTTCATGGCATTGGAGTCCATGCCAAAGACGGAAATCCTTGATCTTCACAGCAAGTGCCCACTTTCAGCAGGCAAAACTGTTTCTACCACATGTAGCAGGTTGTTAATGAGCTTTCCTCCCATCCTGAAGCAGAGTCCCTCTTCACAGAGTCCAACTTTCTCTGAAATTCATTTCCTGGCAGGTCTGGGTAAGAAGGAGACAGGTTTTCTTCTTCCATGTCCTTCCTTGCCAGGGTTCTCCAAGAAAACTCTTCCTAGGCCTGGGGGTAATAGCAGAGCCCTGGGTCTGCATCATCCTTTGTAACTCCCTGCCCTATGCACACTTTACAGATAGCTCTTTATTACATGATTTTCAAATGATCCAAAATTGAAGAGACATCTGTTTTCTGCTGACACCCTAACTAATACATGTTCAGATTAAAAGAATCTATTAAAACAACACAAAAAAAGAAAATATAGTTTTAAAATAACCCATCTAAATATACCCTCACAAAATGCCAGCACATCAAACATCCAGAGATTCTAACAAAAAAAGTAGCCGATTTCCCATAAAGCACAAGAACAAGGACAGCTTCAGACATCTCAGCAGTTAACTCCGGATATTTTCCTTTGAGCCGAGTTCAAAATCCAGCCAATTTAGCCATCAAGTTTAAGGGAGAATAAATGCATTGTTGGGTATTTAAAGACTCAGAAAGATTCCATGACCTTTTCCTTTATGACACAGTTACTTGAGGAAACACACCAGCCAAACACACATGAAAGTCAAGAAAACAAAAGGCTGCAAGTTCAAGAACAGCTACTCTAATCTTGGGGAGAAATCGCTGGATGAAAGCTCTGCGATTGACCTAAGACCCTGTCCCTGGAGACTAGAAACTATG
This sequence comes from Echinops telfairi, assembly GCF_000313985.2. Classification (NCBI taxonomy): domain Eukaryota; kingdom Metazoa; phylum Chordata; class Mammalia; order Afrosoricida; family Tenrecidae; genus Echinops; species Echinops telfairi. Next base: position 148,257,665 of record NW_022111373.1, read on the forward strand.
CTCAAACGAAGTTCACCAAAGGATTTAACTGGAAGCTGTCAGAGATGAAACATAAGTCAAAGTTGTCCTTTAGATAAGAGGAAATAAAAGGTGATGAGCAAATCTACAGGAATAAGGTATATACGTTTCCAATAAAATCAAGGTCAAACAAGTAACAAATAAAATCTTTGAGTAGTTCATAAGACACAAGGAAATCCAATCCATTTATACCAGAGGCTGGAAACATTCTCCAACGAATGGCCAATGGGCTAGTGGAGGGGGTCCTGTCAGAAGCAAAGGGAAGACCAGCCCTATTCAGTTCTGCTGGACATGGTGCTTGGTGTAGGTAAGTGCCATTGGGCTGCTCCCAATTCCTAGGGACAACCAACCAAAGCACTGCCCAGTGCTGCGCCAGCCTCACCACTGCGGCGGGATTGGAGCCCATGGGCACAGCCGGTGTCAATCCATCTCCTGGAGGGTCTTCTTCTTTTCTGCTAACCCCCTAAGTTGACCAAGCACAAAGTTCTGTAGTGGCTAGTTGCTACTGAGGACATGTCCACAGACATGAGCCAGAGCCCCTCTAGATTCATAAGGAGCATCATGCTTATGCAGTCATTGGGACGCAAGCGTTCATTGAAGGATGTCAGAGCTTCTTCTTAATGTCAACATTTCTCCAGAGCACGTCTGCAGAAAGCTCTTATAATGGCAGAGCAGGTATAACTGTTGCAGCCTTGGTGACGTAAAAGTGGAGTGTAGTCTAGGACCAAGAGTAGGCTTGGTTTCACAGGCAGTAGACATCAAGAGGGACATCACAGGCAGTGGACATCAAAAGGGACATCAACTAAAGTTGATGGCTTGGATGGTGTGATTTAAAAATATCCCAGTGATATTAGGACCAGTTGCTGTTGAATCACCTCTGACCTGCCTGGGTCAGAGTCTGTAACTTCACAGGTTTCCATGGCTGAGTTTGTCAGAAGTAGGTCACCGGGTCTTTCTTCTGAGGCATCGCTCGTTGGACTTGAACCTGCAACTTCTCAGTTAGCAGCAGAGCGTGTTAACCATTTGTGCTCCTCAGGAATTCCTAAAAACAAGGGAGTCAACAGAAAACCCAAAGCAGCAGTAACAGAACTCATTCGAACGCCAGGTGTCCACCTTCTCTGTCCAAACTCCGAGAACAGCCTTCCCAACTTGTATTAGTCTAGGTACTTTGGAGAAACAAATCCACAGCAACTCACGTATAAGAGAGAGTTTTATGCAAAGAAAAGGTGCATCACGAAAACATCCCAACCCAATGCTGCCCAAGCCCACAAGTCCAACATTAACCCATACCCAACACCAGTCCACAAAGTCCTTCACCTCACAAAACAGAGGCAATGATGCCGACTGAAGGAGGAAAGCTGAGTCAGTGAACATGTAAGCATCTCAGCACTGGCAGGGGTCTCCACACGGCTGCTCCAGCACCCAGGGCTGCATCGGGATAGATCCATGCGGCTTCTCCTTGGGGATGTCTTGTAGGAAATCCATCTTGCAAGCTGAAGCAGGGAACTGCTAAGGCAGCTGCACCCGATGCAACCATCACAAAACAAGAGACCCGAGAACTAGAAAGGCCAAGGCTCACCACCCATTTATCCCTCTGCCTTTCAACCAGCACCACATGTGATTATTGGCCAGGCTGGCACAATTAACTAACTCACAACTCTTACCCTCAGTCTGTGCCCTGGAATTCTCAACGGCTCGCAGTGTAAGGGGCTGACCATTCCCACAGTTTCCTTCTATTAATCTAGCATCAGAGGATGCATGCATGAATTCAGTCATTCTCAGCCATGGGTTAGGGGTTGTGGCCATTACCATTACTTGTCCTCTAGGCTAGAATTTAAGTTTCAGTGGCTTTGTGGTCCCTGGACTGGTTTCTCCTCCAAAATTTAATATAATGTAATCACCCCCCACGATGTAATCTGATGTGTTCAGTCGATCCGGAGGAAGGGGGCTTTTCCTCCAAAGTGTGGCTTACCTCCAGTATATGAATGGATGTTCTGACAAAGCACTCCTCTTTTCCCTGCCCCTCCTCTATACCCTTCTTTCCCTCCCCTTCCCTCTCTCCCCCTCCCCTTCTTCTCCCTCTCCCTCCCTCTCTCTCCCTCTCTCGAATCCCATTAGCCAGCAGAGCCCTCTAGCCTGCTTCCTGAACCCTGGATTTGGGGGTCACCAGCTGGAACCATTGCGTGCGAGTCACGTGACCGTCTTATTTGGGGGCATGTCATCATTAGTGATACGGGCTGCATACAATGTTGCAGCAGATAACCTGCTGATTCCAGCAGCCTACCACGAGGCTCACTTAGCAGATGCTGGCTTCTAGGATTAACAATGCAAAACACACACCATACAGATTTAGCTTCGTAAACTGAATCAGCGTCTTCAGGTGCTGGGAAACTGGGACCCAAGCATCAATCACTTTGCTGAAGCCAGTGACAGGCAGGTCCGGGAAGCCCTGAGAAGCCGCCAGGACACCCAGGAAGAGAAGGAGGAAAGGTCCACACAGACAACTCTCACAGATTCCCAACTGGAAGCACCATCCCCAGGGGGAATGCAGAAGACCCAGAACCTTCCACAGATGGATAAACTGCTGAACTGACAAAACGCCGATGTCGCCCACACCAGAGTCAATTTTTATGATTTGTGTATTGTTTTCTGAGTGGGTGAATTATAGCGTCTGTCAGCTTATATGTAACGATTCCAACACCAAGGATAAAGATTGTGCTTTTAATGATACAAATAATAGAAGGCAGTAATAATCAAAATTAAAACTAGAAATGGGCATATCTGACTCGCATCAGAACCTAGTTAATAGTGGAATGTGATAGCTAGGTTTGTGTCAGTTTAGCTAGACCGGAATTCTCAGTGTTTGGCAGTTCACACCTTCTGATCTCCCGTCACCTGACTTAACCCAGTGTCATCACAGTGCAACACAATAGGATAAGATTAAGGTGGAATGCAACACCCTTACGTAAGTCATAGCCTTGATCAATCAATTACCTCAGCCAGTGTGGCCTGCTTCCACTGTACGTGGATCAGTGGAAAAGCTTGCTAGCTTGTTTGCACTGCTGTCTGGGTTTTGCATTGAGCTCAAGGACCTCTGAGTTTGGAGACTTGAGCCAGGAGCCTGCATATTGACTGCCTACGCTAGGAGCCATTCACAGTCTGCCACCTGACCTGCCAAGCGTGGATTCCTTTGCCTTTTCAGCCACAAGCCTGACCTGCTGGCCTCAGATTCATCTGCCTGTGCAGCCACTTGCTTATAGCATTCCTGACATTCTTGAGTTCATCAGTCCCCAAAGCTACACCAGCCCGAAACGCCTCCAGCTTGACATCTGGACCCTTGGACTCGTCTGCTTCTACGACTGTGTGAGCCATTGTTAACATAACTATGAGTGTGGCACTGGTTAGGGTTCGCTAGAGAACCCAGCCTAAGGCAGTAGAGTTATCATAGAGGATAAGCCGTAGTCCACCTAGCTCTTCATCCCACTGGTTTTATTCTCGGTAGAACCCAGACGAAAATAGGACCCTTCTGTGGCTGGCAGCTTGTCTCCTCTGCTGCAAATCCAGGGACACCCTAACTGGGCTCTGAGTCAACGCCCTGGAATCAGCCGCTGAAGGTGTGAAGGCCACGTGACCTGGAAACAGCACAATGGCAAATATCTCAAGTTTGAGGACAATGCGTAAAAACCACGGCCTGGGGGGCAGGACAAGGCAGAGGAAAAGACTCAAGTTATGTTGCAGGTTCCCAGTGGGTGGGCCGTAGGAGAGATGGGATCTCAAAGGGGGGGTGGTCAGAAGGGTCATAGCAATGGAACCAATGGTGACTCCCACCCCAGCCGTTTCTGGGGGCTCTGAACAAGTCAGGAGCAATGTCTAACCTTCCTGTCACCCAGCCCTTCCCGGCCATGCTTCTCCCATTCCCTGCTCCAGACCTCTCTTCGCCCTCGGCTGGACTGCCTCAGAGCCCCTGCCCACCCATCTCAAATCTCTGCTGCCCACTGGCTGCGCCTCTCCCTCATCGCCCAGTTGAAATTCCTCTTACCACCACAGACCCGCCCTCACTCCCCACATGTCTCTGCTGCCCTCTGTCCTCCAGGAACAGAGTCAACGCCACTGCCCACCCCCACCCCCACCCCCACCCCCGTCCCCAAACCCCGGGAGCAGGCACAAATGCCACCCCACTTCCCCCTGCTGCCCCTCAACCGTGAGCTGTTCACCCTCCGGTTAAAGTGTCTCACGGTCCATCAGCCCTCATGGTTTGGAGTTTCCGAATTTGTGACTTCACCTTCTTACTGAATCATGCCAGTGGATCATGCCCAAACCCCACCCCCCGGCACGTCTGGGTCATGGACAGACTTGTGCAGACCAGTGGAATAGAACTCGCTGCCATCAAGGCGGTCCCACTCACAGCGACCCTCTAGGGCGTGGTAGAACGGCCCTGTGGGTCTCCAAGACTAACTCTTTACGAGTGGAGAGCCCCATCTGTATCCCCCGGGCTGCTAATTGCTGGCCTTGCGGTGACAGCCCGACGTGTACTTGTGGCCCCCAGGGCGTGGTGTGCAGAGCAGCAGTCTCTGGACGCACGTGTGTCCAGTTGAGGTCAAGGGCGGTGACACGAGCTCTGCCTTCTTGTCTCAGCTCTCACAGTGTCCACAGGTGCCTTTTCCGTGGTCTGTTTCATGCCATGTTTCTCGGTTACTTGTTGGCTTCTTGTGGTTTTGTGATCCGAAATGGCACAGGCATGGTGCTCAGGCACAGTCTAGAATCCTTGGTGTTAGACAGCCGTGACCTGCCTGTGGCAGAAACCGAGTGTGGTATCCGACCATCTCCCAGACACGGGTTACACACAGTGCTGCTGTTGGCTGTGAGGTCAACGTCAGCATGAGTCAGCAACATATTAAATAGGACAGCTTTCAACAAACACTCTCATAAAGCAAGGCTGAGTACTGATGAATTGATGAGAGCATTGTGACCAGAGGCTCACAGGAACCTGAGCTTGTCTTTCCACCAGGAGCAATGGCTCAAAACAGGCTCCTCGAACGGGCTCAGTGCCTGTCATAGACAGGAGCCCTGATGGTGCTATGGAGGAAGTGCCGGGCTGCTAACCACCAGGTCAGCAGTTCAAGTCCACCAGACACTCTTCCGGAGAAAGACGAGGCCTATCTACTCTCATAAGTATTTACAGTCTTGGAAATCCTGCTGAGCAGTCCTCTTCTGTCCTGTAGTTATCCCTGTGTGTCAGACTTGACCGGACAGCGGCAGCATTGGGTTTGGGTTTAAGAAAACATAACGACTGTGAGTCCTGAGAACTGACTGCTGTCACATTGGCTCCTCCACTCAGTTGGAAGCTCAAGAAAGATGGAGCCACCATCTTGCGGCTTGACATGCATGGGGTGGCATCCGGGGAGATGCGTTCACTGGTTGAACAAAGGCACAACGCTGCTGTGGGTAGGTCCTGCCAAGCCCTTTCTGACTCACAGGGACCCCTGACCAACAGAAGGAAACACTGCACCAGCCTCACAATTGTTCCCATGCTTGAGCCCCTCAATGCAGCCACCGTGGCAATCCGTCTCATCAAGGGTCTCCCTCTATCCCCCACCAAGCGTGATGAAATGTCCACGTCTCATCCTGGCCACAGATATCTTTGGGAACCCATGTTTATTTTTACCTATTAAGTGAACATCTAGTCTGTACTTTGATTAAAGAATCCTCTCCAACCTCTGGGATGTTTATCATCCTACTCAGACATTAAGGGATCTGGGAAGTACAAGGATGATGTGCTTGGCAGCTAACCAGAAGGTCAGCAGTTTGAGCCCAGCCAATGGCTCCTTGAGAAAACCCACCGGGCTTCTCTGCTCAGGCACACGGGCTTGCTAGGGCTTCAAATCCACTCCGTGGCACTGTGGTAGTTACACAGGTTCATGTCAACTTGATAAATAAGAATGAAGGGGTGGAGTCTAGCCTGTCAATCAGGTCACAGCCTGATCCCTCTTTGTGGGTGTGGTCTTCTCATGAGCCAATGAGGTCTCTGTGTGGGCATGGCTTTCTCCTGAGAATTCTGGGAAATCTGGTTTTCCCTCCTTGGAGGCGGGAGAGACCCTCTCTGCTCACACCCTGCCTGACGCTCTACTGACAAAGCTCACTGCCTGCGAGACATCCCTGAGGAGAAGCCACATGGACCTACCCTGATGCAGCCCTGGGTGCTGGAGAAGCCACGTGGAGACCCCTGCCAGCGCTGAGATGCTTACACCACCACTGGATCCAAAGACTTTCTACCCACTGGCCTGTGATCGTCCTGCAT
>NW_022111373.1:148264080-148267957 GCF_000313985.2 Echinops telfairi
TGAGGAGAAGCCACATGGACCTACCCTGATGCAGCCCTGGGTGCTGGAGAAGCCACGTGGAGACCCCTGCCAGCGCTGAGATGCTTACACCACCAGTGGATCCAAAGACTCTCTACCCACTGGCCTGTGATTGTCCTGCATTCGGTGTCATTGTCTGTGTTCCGTGAGTCTGAAGAGGACTGTATAGATCGGTATCAGACATATGGGCTAATGTTAGACTTATGGCCTTGGACTGGACTGAGTTGGGATGCTTTCTTAATATACAATTACCCTTTATATAAAGCTCTCTCTTATACAGATATGAAGTTTTTATGGATTTGTTTCTCTAGTCTACCCAGACCTTATAGGGTAGAACTTCCCCTAGGGGTTTCTGAGACGGTGACTCTTTATGGGAGTAGAAAGCCTCAATCCATGACATTTCCTCTGAAAGGGGTCTCAGAGTCCCTCCCTGCTGGAAGGTGGTGAATAAGGACAGGAGGCGTTTGCCTTTTGGGGTGGAAAGGAGGGAGATGGTTTCAAGAGGCAAACTAATCGCTCCTCCCCTCAGTTCAAGGGTGGCGCCCCTCAAGCTGCCCCTGATGGGGACCCGGGAGCTGCAGTGAGACCTGCAGAAACGGCTGACTGCCTGCACTGCGCCCCAGCCCTGGCCAGCCGCCAGCTCCCCAGAGCAGCGGGTGAAGATGCAACCCCTCGGCTCAGATAACAGTCACGCATCGAAATTGGCTCAGCCGCCACCGACCAATGCCAAAATCTGCTTCGTTCATGTAAAATTGTGTATTTATTTTAATTAAGCACTAGCAGAATGCCATTTCCAGTGGCATATTGAATACCTCTGTAATTAACAATGCCAAGCTCGAGAGATGGGCTTCCTCTACATTCTTTTAATTAACTGGAATAGTTCAAGGACAGAATCAGCAATGATTTCTTTATGGCTGCAGCATGCTGGGGGCTGGGTGCGGACTTCCCTGGCAATGGCTCTTGCTTGAAAATCAAGGAGTCTGCAGACTAGAATTGTTTCATAGTCATTCTCGGGAGAAAGCCTAGCACATCTAGGGCGCTAACTCTTAAGCAACACAGACACACAAGCAGGTGTGTGTTCCATGTGGTTCCATTTCACAGCCCCGTCCTGCACCACCCTCACAATTGCTACATTTGAGCCCATTGTTGCAGCCACTGTGCTGGCCCGTCTCCTTGGCGGAATCTTCCTCTTATTCACTCTCCCTGGACTTTACCAAGTACGATGTCCTTCTCCGGGGACTGCCGGTCATTCAGCAACGGTGGCAGCATTACATTGACAGTTTGCTGCCAGAAATTCAAGCTGGATTTAGAAAAAGAATGTGGCATGAGGGATAGCATTGCTGATGGGAGGTGGATCTTGGTTCAAAGCAGAGAATCCAAATGTACAAGTTTCTAATTCAATACGGAAACAAAGTAGAAGTTCTCATTTGTTCCCAAGGGGTTAAATGGCAGTAAAGAGTCAACATTCAGAGTCAAGTGGGTCCCGATGGCCACCTGAAAGACAGCACGTGGGTCCTCATACCACTCCCCAGGCTTCCTATAGCAGACGAGACGCCTTTCACAGGACCCGCGCCACCTACTTTGGATGTGTGCTTAGGAGAGGCCAGGCCCTGGAGAAGGACATCAAGCCAGGAAGGAAGGAGGCCAGCAGGGACGAGGAAGAGCCTGGGCAGGATGGATGGACACCGTAGCTGCAGCCCTGGGCTCCAACATCAGAACCGCTGTGAGATCAGCGCAGGACGGAATAGGGCTTGTTCTGTCATACTTGGAGGGTCCCTTTGGGTCAGAACCGACTCAGTAGCACCTACAACAACGTGCCCCTCACTCTGTGTTTGCCTTTGTGCTTTGTCTACAGCACTTCCCCCAAACCTCCCACCAGAATCGCATCCTTAAAGGAGAAATAGGTCTCTAGATCACTCACTGGTCCCGGTGCTGTCTTGTGGCGGCTGGCTTCTTACTGTGAAGGTAAGGATTGGGAGGTGGGGGGGGGGCATGTCACAGGTATTTCAAATACTAGTGGCGTCACCCAGGATAGACAGGGCTCCGCAGAGCTTCAGGACTCAGGTAGACTGGGGAGAGGGGCCTGGCCTGCTACTTTTGAAAATTGCTGTTATTGTTGCTAGGTGCCACCTAGTCATCCCCGACCTGCCGCGACCGTGCAGAACAGAATGAAACACCGCCCTGCCCTGCATGGCCGTCCTCGCAAAGTTCCTGTGCCTGAGCCCATGGCTGCAGCCACTGTGTCAACCCACTTGTCAAGAGTCTCCTGCTTTTTCGCCACCCCTCCCCTTTATCAAGCACGATGTCCCTCTACTGTCCAGCGTCTGGAAGGTGAAGTCTCGCCATCCTCGCCTCTAAGGAGCACCCTGGCCTGACTTCTTCCAGGACAGATTGGTTTTCCCTTTTAGCAGTCCATGGTACTTTCAATATTCTTACCCCACTCCCACAATTCAAGCACACTGATTCTTCTCCAGCCTTCCTTGTTCAAAGTTCAACTTTAATTAGTCAACGAAAACATCAGAGCGCTTACTGGAACATTGTCCACCTCGCTTGCTTTGGGGATACATCATCCAAAACTCGACACCACAGCCATCCACTCGATTCAAACTCATGGCAACCCAACAGGACAAAGTAGAACTGCCCCTGTGAGTTTCTGAGACTTTAACTCTTTACAAAAATTGACAGCCTCATCTTTCTCCCTCAAAGTGGCCAGGGGGGTTGAACTGCTGACCTTCCGGTTAGTAGCTCAGCACGTAGCCCACTGCATCCCCAGAGCTTGGCTGGGTGCATCATCAGGAGAGTTAATTACTCAAGGAGGATGTCATGCTTGGTGAAGGCGATGCTCCGAGGGGGCAAGGGGGACCCATGGCCAAATGGCTCAGCACAAGAGTCAGCGAAATGGACTCAGACCTGCTGGCAATCCTAAGAATAACCCAGGACTGGGAAATGCTCCTGTCCATTGTACATGAGGCCAGCTAACAACATCACATCGTATGCACACGCGCCCTCAGAGGAATTGGCTGACAGTGGCTGCAACCATGGGCTCACGTGTCACAGCTCTGAGATGGGCGCAGGACCAGGCAGTGTCCGTCTGGGGTACATAGGGTCACCATGAATTGGAACCAACTGGACGGTATCTAAGAACCAGAAATAATACCCATGTGTATGACACCCTGGGGTCACAATGGCTACTTGGTGGGTGGTTCAAACCCACCCAGGTCCTGTCCAGTAGAAAGACCCAATGACCCACTCCCACAAAGATCACAAGTTGCAGATCAAGTCCATAAGTCGGATATTACCCCATATGTCCATACTAGTCCACAAATTCCTCTTTAGACTCATGCAGCCAGGCAATGATCCTGAATGCAGGAAGATCACAGGCCAGTGAATGGAAAGTCTTGTGGATGCAGTGGCAGTGGAAGCATCTCAGCACTGGCGTGGGTCCCCATGTGGCTCTCCAGCTCCAGGGCTCTGGTTCCATCAGTGTCGCTCCACGTGGCTTGTCAGCAGGAAGATGAAGCAGAGATGTGTGTCTGGCCTCCATCTCACCTCCAAATGAGGTCATCAAGCTGCAACCTGATTGAGGCTGGACTCCACCCCTTCACAAGTTGACAGGAAATGATGTCATGGCCACAGGATGCAACATCTGGATGCCATTGCTATTTTTCTCCTCACTTTTCCACTCCAAGGAGCCCAGGGGGCGTATTGGCTTGGCTACTGTGCGAATGGCCAAACCCCCCAGCCACCCCCACCCCACCCCCACCCCAGGAGAAAAGACCAGAGATCTGTCCCCATAGAGATCACGGCAGAGGAAGCCCTGTGGGGGCATTCTCATAGGGGCTGGACCCCTTTTCCTGCC
>NW_022111373.1:148268057-148269864 GCF_000313985.2 Echinops telfairi
CCCTTTTCCTGCCAGGGGCCATTTGGACATTCCTAACACCACCCACTGGCCACTGGTTAAACAGTTAACTTGCCCCTGATGTGGGCACGCTGGTGGTGCAGTGGTTAGAGGTTGGGCTGTTAACTGCCAGGTTCTAGCAGTTAGAAACCACCAGTTCTGCAGGAGAGAGGAAAAAAACAGGCTTTGTACTCCCCCTACAGAGCTTCAGTCTCTGAAACTCACAGAGACAATTCCATCAGCCCTATAGGGTCCCTGTGAGTCGGCATCCACTGGATGGCGGCGAGGTGTTCTTTTATGAGCTGGCTGGTGCTGCTTCTCCTGATGAGGCTTGTGATGCGAACTGGTCTTGATGATTTCTTGAGTCTTATATGGCCCCTGGGTCTGATGTTCTCCACACCTGCTTAACTCTAAAATAAACAAAACAAAATCCAAACTCATTTCCATTGAATGGATGCCGACTCTTAGTGACCTTATAGAACAGGGTAGAACTTCCCCTGACTGTCTGAGACAATAACTCTTTATGGGGTCAGAAAGCCCCATCTTTCTCCCAAGGAGCAGCTCCTGGTTTTGAACTGCTGACCTTGCAGTTAGCAGCCCAATGCATAACGACTATGTCACGAGAGCTCCTCTCTGCTTAACACACAAGGTATCTCTGGGTTCACTTGAAGACCACAGACTTGGGTTAGGTTTTTGCACTCAAGGACACCATGGGTCTACATTAGCGTGCAAGCATCAGCCCCCAGTGGGACCTCCCCTTCCCCTGGAGGAGAGGGTCCCCTCCCCTACACACTGCCCTCCCCGTTTAGCTCCCAAAGATGGAAGTCACCACCCACCAACCATTGTCAGCTGCTGCTGAGCACAAAGCGAGCCTTCACTGCAGTCTTGGCCACAGGCTCGGACCCGCCCTGTGGGCTCCAGGTTGGGGGCAGGGGACAGCTGATGATAAGTGTATTCTGGGTGCCACGTGGTAATGCAGGAGAATCATCAGGTTTCTCTTACTTCCTCTTCCTTGGTTGCCTTGAGCAGGCCTGTCTCACCCTGCCACCCCACCCACACCTCAACTCTGAGCTGAAGCTTTGCAGACGCAAAATGCCCCATGGCAATGTCCCTTCCATATTCAATTCCAAAACTAGCATCAGGAAAGGGGAGTCACTCTCTGGGCCAAGGAAATGAAATGGCTTGCAAACAAAAGGCTCATGCAGATGCTAACCAGCCCCATGAACAATTTCATAAGCAGGGCAGATCTTGTCTTCCTGTACCTCTTGGACACAATGGGTCCCTTTCTTGGCAATAAAGAGTGACAGCATTCTTTATCACTGCAGGGCAGGGGGCAGAGATCGGACAGCCCTCGTCACACCAAAGGTGAGAGCACCCACCTGCAGGAAGCCAGCAGGCGAAGCTCCATCACTTCCTCCATCCGGGCTCACAAAACTCTGCAGGAACCCACCCACCCCACCCCCACATCCCCCAGTTAAAGCAGCTCTTGGGACAGCCAGGAGCAGCCATGGCAGATAAGAAGCATTCAGGCTCAGGTCAGAAGCTAAAGCAGAGATGCCCCTGGACCCTACAAGGTCAAGGAGCCCTGGTAGTGTTGCGGTTACTCATTGGGCTGCTAACTGCAAAGTCAGCAGTTCAAAACCACCACCTGTTCTGCAGGAGAAAGACAAGGCTTTCTACTCGTGTAGAGAGTTACAGTCTCAGAAACCCACAGGGGTGGCTCTCCCCTGTCCTACATGGTCACTATGTGTCACAGCCTTTACTTCTGAGACACCGAAGACAAGGCGTCCTAGCGGTGTCATAGTTAAGC
>NW_022111373.1:148270746-148272198 GCF_000313985.2 Echinops telfairi
GTTGAGAGTCTACATGGAGGTAGAAGGCAAGGGCTAAAACCAGCAACTGACTGCCCAGGGAGAATCCGACGGGGCCTCCGGAGTCCCTGGGTCCATTTTTGATGGTTCCCCCAGGTTGTGATTGTTGGCTGCCCCAGAGCCAGATCCTGGCACATGAATGGCAATTCAATGTTGCCCCGTCCTGCGCCATTTCCACAATAGCTGGTGTGTTTGAGACTGTTGTTGCCGGCTTGGTGGCCTCACATCAGTTTGCAGCGATGTTCTGGGAGCTCATGGAGCTCATGGTCTGGCTGTGGCTTCCAGGAAGTCCTCACCCTCTTCTTTCAAAGTCCCTGCTGGAGGAAGCCAACCTCGGAAGTTCTAACAAGCGTCTGCTCGGTGAACCCCCAGCCTCCCACAGCAGAGAGCATGCCCTCCTGGGTCTCATCCTGCATAGAAGACCGAGTCTCCCTGCTTAGGAGCCCGGGGGGCTGTTGGAGACCCTCCAACGCTTCATTATGCTGAGCTCCAAGAAGACGGTGGCTCGGAGGGTCCTCCTGGTGATGATGTGAGCAGGCCGATTTGCTTTTCACATCAAGGGAAAAAGAGAGATCCTCTCCTTATACATGAGTTTCTGTGGATTTGTTTCTCTAAAGTACCCAGACTAACCCAGCCCTCAATGGGCTAGATCGACACAGTGGCTGCAACAATGGGCCCAAGCACCAGAACCGCTGTGAGGACGGCGCAGGACCAGCTGACGTTGGTTCTGTTACACATCGGGTTCCGATTAGTCGCGACTGAGTGCAACAACAGCAGCGTCTCTAAATTCAGGGTCAGCTGTCACCAGACAGGAAGACCAACTTCAGTGCCAGAGCCCTAGCCTGAGTGTCCTTAAGGACAGTCTTCTCGTTATCACAATCCCATGAGCACCATGGATTCTGCTCTTAGGCCTGGGAGAGGCCAAGATGCAAAAATGGGAGGCGGCCAGGGTGTCCCTACCCGTTCTGCATGTTTGTTGTTTGCTCTAAGACAAAACAGGTGCTTCGGGGACATCCAGCTCACAGGCTGCACCTCAGAAACCCCAAAGTTGGTCTACACCTTGTTTCTGGGAGAGCGCCGGACTAGTCACAGGTGAAGACAGAGCCCGCAGGAAGGGCCTTGGAGAAGTTGGGTCTAGACTGGGAAGAAGTTGGAGCCAGTTGGGGTCACGAGGTCACCTGTGCACAATCCTGGATGCCATGTCCCCTGGGAGCTGGAGTGAGTGCATGGGGGAAACAGTGGCCCTGGTTTGGTCCCCAGGGCACCTTGGAACGGATGAAAACCTTGGTTGTACTTCACTCACGTCTCAGAGGACTTCCACAAAGTTCCCGCCCCATGTCTTGTTCATTGCCATCACGTCACCCCTGGTGACCTGGTATACAAAGATGGACGTGATGGCCAGTGCTGGGCCATCTTCATGACCGTTGGTGTGTC
>NW_022111373.1:148275371-148280710 GCF_000313985.2 Echinops telfairi
AACTTTAGATCACTTGTTGTTCCCTTGTCCCTTGGGTTGTTAACATCCACTTCCTTTCCCCTGCCTCTCCCTCTCCCATGTCCCCCACAGAACTGTCAGTCCCTTGTTTTTCCCATCTATCTTCTTTAGATAGACATGCAGAGATAATAATATGCACAAAAACAAGACAGAGCAAAACAAAACAAAGAAAGAAAACAAAACAACAACAACAAAAATAGACTGTGGGGCTAGGTGGTGGCACCCCATCAGACTCGACAAGAAAACACTCATAAAGGCCAACATAAAGAGCCTTGAACTATCTATAGACTTTTCTCTTTTTTTATCATTGGTTCTTGCTGTTGTTGTTCTTTTCTTTCTTTTGTTGCTTTGGTTGTGGTTTCAGGCTGCTTATTTGGGGTTTTTTGCCTTCATTTTTTTTTTAGATTTATGCCAGCAGCCTACTCGATTGCCTGCAAATCCTGGAAAGTGTCAGCAGCCGACCGTCTTACCTTCCGACCTAAATGTGATCATCTCTCAGCCATAAGCCTGCCATCTGACCTGCACGTCTTGGGCCCATCAGCCACTGCAGATACATCAATTTCATCAGTTCAGAGAAGCCGCCAGGCAGACATCTGACCTCTGGGACTTGGAACTTTCTCTCTTTGATAACTGTGTGGAAAATCTCCATGATATAAATTGGGCAGGGGTGGGGGGGTGGGGGGTGTTGACGGGGGATCTTATGTCAGGAGTTGCAGATCATAGGCTGTAGCCATGATTCATGGGGTGTTTTTTTTCACTCTGTACATAAGTAAACCAGAAATCTAGACCTTGACTCTACAGACTGGCCTATGGTCTACACCTTGAGCAGTCCTAGAAAGATAGTATGTGATCTACTTCAACCCATATAAATCAGGATAACATAACCCTTTCTTGGAATATATCATTTCACAGGTGACTATCAAACACTTAGGGTGGGCAAAAGTGTCTATAAATGATCTTTGGTCTTTGGACTATTTCTGTTTCTATTGCAAATAATCTTCCATACTGAATGGAAACAGAAGTAGCTTCTGGGAGGCCACCAAGGTGGTGGTGGCCCCTTGGTTGATTGGAAATCTCTCATTATTAGTTCAGCAAAAGTGAACACATTACTAAAACAAGAAAGAACCAATGGTCTTTTTACAAGAGGGCATCTCAGTACCTGAAAGCTTTCACTGCAAGAACCCATGTGGAGTCTTCATGGTGGGCTCAGGTGCTTGGGCTCTCTCCTATCCTCCAGGGGCTCACCGCTCCCACAAGAAGGAGGGCCTTTCCGGGGCTACATCCTGGGGGTCTCTCTCCTGGTCTCCCTGGCTTCCACTACTAGCACTGGGTGTCGTCTGAGTTGGATCACCGGAACTGGCCTCAGCATGTCTTGACAAAGAGGGAGGTTACTACTAAAGGGTTGGAGCTCAGAGAAGGACTTGTAGGTTGGGAATTCATGCTGGTCACAGACTTAGCAATCAAGGCATCTGCTGAATTCTAGAAAGTTTCTAAAATACTTTATCATGATAGTGGGACAAGGGGAAAGTGAAAGGAAATAGAGGAAAGAACTAGGAGGCAAAGGACATTTACAGAGGTTTAAATTCAGGCATGTACATACGTAAAAATATTTATACATAATGATAGGGAAATAGATATCTTTACATATGTTTATATGTTAAGTATTAAGGTAGCAGACAGACATTGAGCCTCTACTCAAGTACTCCCTCAATGCAAGAACATTTTGTTCTAATAACCTGGCATTCTATTCTCAACACCACGCTGAACACAAAATGGGTGCACAAGCAAATGTGGTGAAGAAAGCTGATGGCATCAAACTATCAAAAGATATATATATAGCATCTGGGGTCTTAAAGGCTTGAAAATAAACAAGCAACCATCTAGCTGAGAAGCCACAAAACTCACATGGAAGAAGCACACCAGCCTGTGTGATCATGAGGTGTTGATGGGATCAGGTATCAGGCATCAAAGACCCAGAACAAAAAATCATATTAATGTGAATAAGGAAGAGTGCAGAGTGGAGACCCAAAGCCAATCTGTAGGCAATTGGACATCCCCTGACAGAAGGGTCACAAGGAAGAAACAAACCATTCAGGGTGCAGTGTAGCACTGATGAAACATACAACTTTCTTCTAGTTCTTTAATGCTTCCTCCCCACCCCCCACTATCATGACCTCAATTCTACCTTGCAATTCTAGCTAGACCAGAGCATGTACACTGGTACAGATAAGAGCTGGAAACACAGGGAATCCAGGACAGATAAACCCCTGAGGACCAATAATGAGAGTAGCGATACCAGGAGGGGAAGGGGAAGGTCGGAGAAGAAAGAGGGAGCCAATCACAATGGTCAACATATAGCCCCCTCTCAGGGGGATAAATAACAGAAAAGTGGATTAAGGGAGTCAGTGTAAGACATGAAAAAATAATAATTTATAAATTATCAAGGGTTCATGAGGGAGGAAGGAAGGGAGGGAAGGTGAAAGAGGAGATAGGCTGATACCAAGGGCTTAAGTAGAAATAAAATGTTTTGAAAATGATGATGGCAACAAATGTACAGATGTGCTTGACCCAATGGATGGATAGATGGATCGTGATAAGAGCTGTATGAGCCCCCATTAAATGATTTTTAAAAATACTTTATCAAATACGTTCTTTGGAGCCCTGCAGACATTTATAGAGGCAAAATTGTAACTACTTGCACTTTGTAGGTGAGATCAAACCTTGGGCAGGTCGCACAACTTGCGCACAGCAAGAAAATAGCAGAACCTGGATTCAAATACACATCTTCTTACTTCCAACATGCCATTCTTCCTGTTAGGCACAGACCTGGGAGCACACTTCCTACTGAGACACACTAGAGTCAGACAGCTCGGGGCTATAGCATCCTTTCTCCGTAGCATCAAGCTACAGCCTGCTCGATTGCCTGTAGATCCTGGGACTTGTCAGCAGCCTACCATCTTACCTGCCTCCCGAAATACCATCATCTTTGCAACTATCAGCACGTCTCCTGTTGCATCATTCCAGATTTCCACAGCTCAGAAAGCAAAGAAGGGGGACGTTCTGAATACCAAGTCATCCAAGGACAGGGGAAATTATTTGATTGGAAGAAGTAACAGAGAGGGGAGGGGGAGTTAGAAGGAAGTGATGACAGGTGGTGAGCTTTTAGGGGCAAAAGGTTGAACGGCTACAAAGCACTGTGGTATGTTTGACTTGGCAACATTCCTTAGTGTGTCAGTCGGGGTAGACTAGAGAAACAAATTCATGGAGACTCATATGTGTATAAGAAAGAGCTTTCTACACAAGAGCACTTGTATATTGAGAAAGCACCCAGTCCAGTCCAGATTAAGTCCATAAGTCCAATATTAGCCCATATGTCCGATACCAATCTATAAGGTCTTCTTCAGACTCACAAAACACATGCAATGAAGCTGGATGCAGGACGATCACAGGCCAGTGGGTAGAAAGTTGTTGGATCCAGTGGTGTTGTAAGCATCTCAGCACTGGCAGGGGTCTCCATGTGTCACCTTCAGAGGTAGGTGAGCCCTCTTCCCCCAGACACCCCTCCCATGCTCAGGCCCACCCTTCCTATAGAGGGCCTCTTCTTATGTCCTCTCTCTGGGGCTTCAAACAAAACTTAACTCCCATCTCCCCCAGAGTCATAGCAGCACAATCGCAGCACTGGTGTCTTGGGATGAGGTTCACAGACCCACCCATTTCCCACCCAGCTGACACCTGTCATTTAATGTGGACCTTCAGCTTAGTATTTCCCCAGGAACTCATGTTGTTGCGTTAGATGTGTGCTAAGTCACTGGAGGCTCTGAAGCAGGGAACGTGTGACCTGATGAAGGAACCAGGTCTTTATCAGGGAAGCCAAGGTAATCAGGAGCACCGAGGCCTGTCGGTAGCCCTCCAGGTAGACTGCCCACGGAACTGCCCTGTGGACAACATACCCTCATGCAGGAGGGGGTGCCAGGTGGACTGTGCCACAATGAATCCAACCAATTGGGCTGACACCCTATGGCCACGGCACTGAAATGAGCAGCACCTTCCACGGTTCTACGGTAGCCATGGAGCCCAAGTGACGCAGTGGTTATGAGCTTGGCTGTGATCCACAAGGTCAGCAGTTCGAAACCACCAGCCACTCTGTAGGAGAGAGATAGGGCTTTCTATTCCTATGAAGAGCGACCGTCTCAGAAACTCATGTGGGGCCATTCTCCCCTGCCCCTTATAGTGGCTATGGGTGGGCATCAATTCCATGGCAATGGATGTGGTTATTTTAGTTAGTTAGTTGCCCGAAGTGAGGGCAGTCCCATCCATTCCCCCCACGACTGGTGTGTTCCAATCCTCCCACCACTGGCCTCAGGCTTTGGATCTGGAGACAAAGGGCTGAAAAGGCTAGTTTTATACAATAGTGGTTTGAAGGTAAAATTAAAATGAGACCTTGGGTTTCTATTAAGGAAAAAAGTCGCTTTACTCTTGTCTCTAAGAAAACTCTTCAATAAACGGTACAACAGGTTTTTGTTTTTTAAGGTGTCATCTACATTCCCAAGCCAGGGATGCAGAAGAGAAACATTCAGAAATTCTAAAGGAATACAGAACCGACTAAACGAATATCATTTGTACAGGCTATCTATTTTGGATTTCAAGGTAAACATCAAACTGATCAGTTTGACGTCATGTGCTTGATTTACAACAACACAACAACAACAAAAGCCCTAAATGTAGGCTGGTCAAGCATGTTCTAGGATTTTAGCACCGTTACGGAGGTAGATACTGTGAAGCCTTTTTCAGGGGGATCAATGGACCCCATCACCCGGCTGCTGGGAATGTCTCACAGCTGCGTTCCTTCCTGGGGATTAGCCAGGACCACTGAGAACTTCTCTGTTCAAAGTTGGCCCTCCTCTATGGCTCCATCACTCAAATCGTGGTGTTGGCTAAGAGGACCGACTAGACCAGAGAACAAAGGAGCCCATCGGAGAGGAAAGACAACCAGCACGCTCCTTAGGAGGCAGGATGGAGAGACGGCTGCTCGCTGGCTGTGGACACACCGCCGTAAAAGAACAATCACAAGAAAAGGACACCCTGGTTGGTAAATCTGAGGGTCTGTACAGAGGAGGGAACCCCTTTCTACGCCACCCCACCGGGGACTCAACCATAGCAGTGACCGTGAGGGTTATGCGGGAGTGGGCAACGCTTTCTGCTGCTGTAAAAGGGCGATGTGACAGCAGATTTGTGAAACACTCCATATTTTTTTATCTACATGTGACCTCCTCCCTGGGGGTCGGACAACAGACAAGAGGGTGAAGGGAGACATCAGACAG
>NW_022111373.1:148280877-148286402 GCF_000313985.2 Echinops telfairi
ATGTGCTTTACACAATTGATGTATGTATGGATTGTGATAAGAGTTGTATGACCCCCTAATAAAACGATTAAAAAAAAAAAAAAGAAACACTGAGGAACTGTTCCACACTAATTAAAAAAAAAAAGAGGGCGCTCTGAATGGGAGCCAACTCAAGTCACTACCAATAACAGGTGGGAATGACTGGCTGATGGAAAGGTGCCTGGGACCCGTCCCGGGCCTTCACCTGTGGCAGCTGTGAGGCCCATCCATGGGGTCAGTGAGCTTTGGCCCTACCACCCAGAGAGCCGGGTCCCATCTCTGCCCAGAACCTTGAACAGAGGATTCTCCTCAGCGTCTGCTTCCTGGACTCTAAGACAGCTATCAGACGTACCTGATCATTAGGGCCATCGATCTCTGTGGGGAGTTAGATTTCCTTGATGGATATGGACAAAGCTTTCCGGGAGCAGAGCTGCATCTTCATGGGTGTGAGCCCGCAGGCTGCCTGGACACCCTCCTGGGCCTGAACTGGAGAGTCCAGCAAACGCTCGGTGCCTGAGGACAGCCGTGGATCAGCGGCTCAAGGAGCTGGAAAACGAGGGGCTCATATTTCCAGTGGCTAATGGAGAGGGAGGTGCCTCTTGCAACCATCCCCGGCTGCTCCAAGATGGATTGCTTCCCATTAGTGAGGCTCCGCTAGAGAGATGCTCTCTCCCACCCTGATTGCAGGGTGCCAGAGGGGAATTACCTGAAGCCTCAGGGAGTGGGGGGATGGGACGCTTGGGGTCCAAAAGCGCAGCCCTCTGATCCCTGCATTCACAATCAGACCCTCAGTCTGATTTACCTGTACCTCGTGTCGTGGTCACCTGGTGCTTTTGACTTCCTGGGAAGGAAGATTACAGAGCTGTGGGGTTTAGGCACCAGGCTGCTCACCAAAAGAGCAAGTGGGGACCCATCAGCCGCCCTGCAGGAAAGACAGGGTAGGAAGGACGGCCTTGGGGATCCTATGGGGCAGGCCCCCTCTGTCACGTGCGGTGGCTAGGAGTCAGAATCGCCTGGACAGCCATGGGATGATTTTCTGCTGTTGTTTTAAAGCAAGGCTTGGGCCACTGTTCTTTGTGTCCAAGGGCAGGGGTGGTGAGGGTTTTCAGAATGGGGGTCAAGTGCCAGAAGAATTGGGGAGGAACCAGAAAGGGATCGTCACATGACCCCCAGCCTCTGCCTGTTCCTCGGTCCACACTGGAGCCCTGGAGCCGAGTTCTCCATGCCTACTTCTAAGAACCCTGAAGAAGGAAGGAATCTACACCAGAGGCTTTGGAAAGAGGGCCACCCCTCGGGGACAGGGACACTTTTCTTTCCTGCTCTCTGTTGATTGTGCCCCTCCAACCCCACACTCTCCAAACATGGATCCAAAGCGAATGAGCTAAAGGCACACCATCCTCACCTCCAAAGAGCCTCCTCAGTGTCCTTCTGCCAACACGGGTCTGGCCATCCATCTGGCAGTCCGTGATGTGTGCAGGATTCTTTGACCACACCTCTACCCAGGTCTCCTTTGCTCCTCCTTTGACATTGCCCAGTTTTCACATGCAGGTACGTGGTTGGCAGCACCCTGGCTTAACCTCCAGTAAATGCAGGCAGCTGCTGGATCTGGGGCGGCTCGGTGGATGGGAATGAAGAGGACACTGGTGACGCATCAGGCATTTTGCTTCCACTGCTAACTGGGTCATCAGAGGAAGGAGAGCCCGAGAACCAATGAGACAGTCATGCCGTGTGCAGCACTGAGTGGAAGCAGGACAAGCCCATTGTTCACCTGGACGCAGGCTCATTGTCTGATGCCTGTGAGGTGCCCCTCGTTGCCCAGCAGAAACAACAGCCAACAAAGCAAAACCCAGCTCTAACAAGGAGGAGAGAGATGACAAATTGAAATGATGAATTTCTGGTGCTAGGGCAAAGCCAGAGAAGAGAGGTCATTTATCAAAGCCACAGCACCGCATGCAATGGAGAGACCTTTCAGGGTTTGGGTTGGTATATAGGGAAGTCGAAGCCTTAACTGAGGATTTAGACAGAATTCTGGTTTTAGGTGTCAATTTAGTAGCTCGTGGTTAAGAAGTGATTCCGCTGATGCGTTTTGTCCAAGTGCCATCCTTCTGCCACATGAACTATCACATTTCCTGGGTCAAGCTGACATGTCTCTCAGCACAGCACAACCCAACCTGGCCTGCCAGTAAGTGGAGTTGCTGCCAACTTGGAAAGTGAGCTCTGCCTCCATGGTAATAGGCTGCTTCCATTTCCACCACACCTAGGCCAGGAAGACCCTGCAGAGGAGAGGGACGACAGGAGATATCGAGGGATCTCGTTGTAGAAATCAGCTGGATCTTGGTTCAAAGCAGAGGATACCAGAATGACACCTACTTGTGTTTCATTGACGATGCAAAGGCAGTCGCTGTGTGGACCGCCATCCACTGCGGATAACCTTGAGAAGAATGGGAATCCCAGAGCACTTTGTTTTGTTCACTCGGAACTTGTACATGGATCACGAGGCAGTTGTGAGAACAGAGCAAAGGAATACTTCGTGATTTAAACTCAGGAAAGGTGTGCAACGGGATTGTACCTTCTCCCCATGTTTGCTCAATCTGTACACTGAGCAAATAAGCCAAGAAGCTGACTTACATGAACAAGGAAGTGGCATCAGGATTAGAGGAAGACTTATTAACAACCTGTGCTGTGCAGCTAACACAACTGCGCTTGGTAACAATTGAGGAGGGCTTGAAGCCCTTGCTGGTGAAGAACAAGGATTGTAGCCTTCAGTAGAGATCCCAGGTAAATGTAAAGAACACCAAAATCCTCACAGCTGGATCAATGGGTGACATCGTGGTCAACGGAGGAAAGGTTCACGTCGTCGTCGAGGGTTTTGTCTTATGTGGGTCCACAATGAGCACGGAGTCCCCTGCACAGACCCCGTTAGAGTGTTGAAGAGCAAGGGTGTTATTTTGAGGACTCAGGTGTGCCTGCCCCAAGCCAAGGTGTTTTACTCTCGCCTCGTACGCATCGGAAAGTAGGCCATTAAAACGAAGACCAAAGAAGAATCCAGGCATTGAGCCGTGGGCTGGAAAAGAATGCTGAAAGTAGCATGGACTGCTGAGAGGATAAGCCAATCTGTCTTGGAAGAAGTACAGCCAGAGTGCTCCTTAGAGGCAAGGAGGGAAAGACTTCGTCCTACATACGTTGGGCGTGTTGTCAGGAGAGACCAATCCCCAGAGAAGGAAACCGTGCTTGGCAAAGAGGAAGGGTGGAGAAGAAGAAGAAGGCCTTCAACGAGCTGGGTGGCACCGTGGCTGCTACAATGGGCTCCGGCAGAGGAACACACAAGGCTGGCGCAGGAGCAGGCAGTGTTTCATTCTGTTGTGCGAGGGTCGCTATGGGTCAGAACTGACTTGATGGCACCAAGCAACAACAACAACAGGGAAACTTAGTGAACCCCAAGCGATCTCACTAAACCCACTGTGGGGTTCCAGTCCCTTCTCCTCTTGAAGGCATATGGGATGTTGTAAGACGGAACAAGTTTCAGTGGAGCTTCCAGATCAAGATGAGCTAGGGAGAATGCCCTGGTCGTTTACTTTCAGAAAGTGAGCCAGTTGAGGCCCCTGGGTGTGGTAAATAGTTGGGGCTTGGATGCTGTTATGGGTTGTGTTCTCATCCCCCGCCCCTCTCCTCCCCACCCTCCCCGCGTCCACCACTACCACCAATCCCTCCACAATATCCAAATACGTAACATAAATCCTAACAACTATACTTGTGGTTGTGATTCCCTTTGGGAATGGGTTTTCTTTGTTATAGTCGTGTGACAGCATTAGTGTAGGCTGGGTCTTAAATCAGTGTTGTTTGAGCTATAAAAGAAATCAAACATCAACAGCAAAAAAAGGGGGATTAAACAAGCAAGTAAGCAAGACAAGATGGGGGAAGAGAGACACCAAGCCACATAAAGACTTTCCAGGAGCAGAAACTCGAGAAAGACAAGGACCTTCCTGGAGATCCAACAGATAGAAAGCCTGCCCTTGCAGGCACCCTGAACTTGGACTTCTCGCCTCCTAATTATAGACTCACGATAAGTAGGCAGCAACTCAGTGGCAGGGGGGAGGGGGGGAGAGTGAACCTCCTAACTGTGAGAACATGAATTCCTGTCAGTTAAAGACACACACTTGTGTGCTAGCAGCACTGAAGAACTAAGACAGCAGTGAGCAAATGTTTGGAAGTTTGATCCCACCCAGTGGCACCTAGGGAGAAACTGGCCTGCTGATCTGCTTCCATAAACAGTACAGCCAAGGAAGCCCACAGCGGCAGTGCTACCTGTAACACACCGTCTCTCCTAAGTCCCAAGTTGTGAACGTTAGGGTTTATGTCAGTTAGGGTGGGCCAGAATTCTCCCATGACATGATCTAACATAGTGTGGTCACTTCCGTGATGGGATCTTCTGTGAAGCAGCCGTGAGGTTGTGGGGAGAACAGACCTCCTCCATCTGACCACATCCTTAGCATGACTGAGGAGGTTTCATTCAGGAAGTAGCCTACTCAGGATAAATCGAGAGTGTGTGCCAGTTGGTCCACATCGACTGCTGGATTTGGGTCCTGCATCTGGTTCACTGACCTCCTGTTATAGCGCCTGATGATCCCAGGAACCGTCAGTGGACTGTTGACCCTGCAGCTCAGCATCCACCAGTCTGTGGTCTACCTGCTTCATCTTCCTTCTTCCTGTCCATCAGCCTCTGTAGCTACAGGAATCAGGAGAAGCCATCAGCTTAAATCTGACACATGGACTTAGGCCGGCCTGGATTGGTCAATTTCTATAGCTGTGTGAGCCATTTCTTGATAGCAATCTCTTTGGACCTATATGCATGACCTCTGTAAAGTGTTGAAAAGCAAGGATTTTTACTTCGAGGACTAAGATACACCTGACCAAAGCCCTGGTATTTTCAATTGCCTCATCTGCCTGTGAAAGTTGGCACTGAATAAGAAAAAGACCAAAGAAGAATAGATGCATTTGCGTTATGGTGCTGGTGAAGAATCCTGAAAGTACCAGGGACTACCAACAGGATCAGCAGATCTGTCTTGGAAGTACAGCCAGCGTGCTCCTTGGAGGGAAAAATAGAAAGACTGCATCGTGCATACTCTGGACACGCTGGCAGGAAAGACCAGTCCCTGGAGAAGGACATCCTGCTTGGCAGAGTCGAAGGTCTGGAACAAGAGGAAGGTCCTCCACAAGCTGGATTGATGCAGTGACTCCAACGATGGGCACCAACACCAGAGGAACTGTGGGGATGCCGCGGGGGCAGGCAGTGTTCATTCTGTTGCACATAAGGTTGCTGTGAGCTAGAACACACGCAGAGGCCCTAACAATATCGACATGCACCCTACAAGCATCCCTGGGCTGGCTTCTCTACAGATCCCAGTCTAACACATCAATGTTACCACTACTCTTTGTTGTTCTAATTTTTTATTTCATTTGTTTTTAATGGTTACACATAGCTTTCTTTATTTAAAGAGCCTATTTTT
>NW_022111373.1:148287449-148292027 GCF_000313985.2 Echinops telfairi
TTTAGACCTCTATAAATACCCTTTACCTCCTATTTCTTTCCTCTGTTTCATTTTACTTTCCTCTTGTCCCACTATCATGTTCAGTCTCTATTTGGGTTTCACTAATTCCTCTCAATTACATTACCTTTGATTAGGCCCTACCAGGCCTTCTATACCCTCCTTGCCATTGATTTTGGACCACTTGTTCCCTTGTCCCTGGGCTTGTTAATACCAATAGAGAGGTCTGAGGGGCTGGCCCAATCCCAACTGCATGGACAGCGCCTCTTCCCAACAGAAGAATTCACTTCAGAGGACAGCACTGAAAGGAGAGGGACATGTCTGATCAGAGCACACAGGAGCAAATGAAGGGAGAGGAAGAGAGAGTAAAGCACATCCTGGCCCAGCAAGCCCTGCGGACAATATTCCCCCTCAGAGCAGCCAAAGCACAGAGAGGACCATAGGGCTGGCCCCACTATGAGACAAAACATCACTCACTGACCCATAGTGCTATGGGGGCAACACTGGAGACACAGTGCAGGAATTGCCCCTGATCTGACCCCAACACACTGAGGAAATACTAAGGGTGTGCAACAGACAGCAAGGGGAACAGAGCAACAAAGTCCCCAAGGAATACCAAAAATAGACTGTGCCAGGGCTTGGCACCCCATCCGACTCGACCAGAAAACACACCTAAAGGCCAAGAAACAGACCCTGAACTAGTTATAGGCTTTGCTTTATCCTGTCGTGTTTGTTGTTGTTTTGTTTTCTTTTGCTGCTTTGTTTTGTTCTGTTTTGTTTTTTGTGTTGTTTTCTTTTGCTGCTTTGTTTTGTTCTGTTTTGTTTTTTGTGCCTATTATGATCTCTGCAGGTCTATCTAGATAAGATAGGCAGGATAAATAATCTGAAGAAGAAAACAAAGGACCGAAGGTTCTGGGGCAACATGGGAGAGGTGGAGGTGGGGGGTAAAGGAAGCAGGTGTTGCCACTACGACCTTTGAAACAAGACCTCTGAAGGCTCCGTCCCAACCCAGCCTCCCTGCTCCCATCTGCTTTTCTTAGCTGGTCTCAAAAAGGCAATTTCCCAATCATTCCCCAGTCTGTATGTCTTTAGTCTGAAAAAGGTTCTTTCTGAGACAATGGATTGTTAATCTCTAAATGTGCTCACAGGCCCTTCCCCGAATATCAGCAAACCTATCGTTGGCCACCCCATGGACGCAGACTCAAATTTAGATTAAAAAGCTACTTTCTCTGCAGCACACACTTCCAGGGTGGGGGTCAGGCTGGTTCTGGTTGGGGCTGGCCCTGTAGTCCAGTCTTTGCATGCATTCCCCCATGTGTTACATTGCCCTCCTGGTTTGACACACCATGGTGGGGTCTGTATGCACATCCCGATTCTCTGGAGAAATAACCAATACTCTCCCCCTGGGTGGGTTAGTGCCCTGTTCCCCCCATGTCATCATCTCAGTTTCTCCCCACCCCTATTCTCCTTCCTCCTTCCCCCTTTCCGCTTCTTTATGTTGGACTCCCATGTACCTCCCTGAGTGCAGTCCGCCCTCCCCCCGACTGCTTATGCTTCCATCCATATATTGTGAGAGAAGTGTCTATTCTTCTGTTTCTGCTGTGTTGATTATACTGACATCAGGGGACTCATGTTATACTTGTCCTTTTGAGATGGGCTTACCTCGCTTAACATAATTTCTTCCCATGAAATGACATGTTTCGTGTGCTTGCCTGTGCTTTTCGGTGCTGCATAGTACTCCACTGTGTGTACGTGCCAACGTTTACTAATCCACTCATCTATCAATGGAAACTTAGGTAGTTTCCAACTCTTAGCAATTGTGAGTTGTGCCGCGATAAACATTGGCGCACAGATGACTGGTCGTATTGTATTTCTTACTTCTTCTGGGTATATGCCTAGTAGAGGGATGGCTGGGTCATAAGGTAGATCGATTACCATTTTCTTTAGGTATCTCCAGATTGCTTCCCACAGTGGCTGTACAAATCTAATCGACCACCAGCAGTGGAGGAGGGTTCCTATTTCACCACATTCTCTCCAACACTTGTTGCTCTCTGATTTGCTGATTTGTGCTAACCTCAGGGGTGTTAGGTGGTATCTGTGTGCCACAGGGAAGGACACTAGACCTTCTGGTGGGGAAAGGAACTGAGCTACCACACCCAGACAGAAGCAAACCAGAAGGAAACAGAGAAAGGGGCAGTCGGCCGAGACTCCACGTGGGCACACCAAGCCCAGAGGATGAGGTCCCTGCATGGAGCTGCTGGGGCACAGAGAGGACTGTGGGACCACCAGCAACTCAAGGCATGTTGGCCCCTAACTGGGGCATACGGAGACAGGGGACAATAATGGGGACACACGGCGGGGGGACAGTGTGGGAATGGAGCATAACAGATCAGCAATAGGAGTAAAGCTGAGCCAGAGACCCTGAGGAGCCCCAAGAATGGCCTTTGGGCTGGGAGGGGCAGCCCCCAATCTCCCTCAGGACCAGGGGGGAGGGTCTCATGGGGACCAGCAAACAGACCTGGACCTTTGTAGGGCTTTTTCTTTCTTTCTTGTTTTCTTTTTTCTTTGTCTCTTCCCTTTTCTTTCTTCAACCATATGTTTTCTTATTGTTTGGACTAGGACATGGATGGGTTGCCTAATTATATGGGTTGGACATGGGAGGGAAGCCCGGGGAGAAGGCAATGGGGCCAATGGCCCTGGAAGGTGGAGGGGGAAGAAGGAGGTGGGGAGAAGGGTGTAGTGATCGGTCAGCATCATGGACAGGGGAACAACTAGGGCAGTGAAACCAGCATCTAGGAGTGGGTAGAGATCCTGTGAGGATTAGAGCAACAACAAACAAGTGGAGAGGAAGCACTAAGAGGGAGAAGAAGGGGAAGTGATGGCGGGGCAGGAGGAGGCAGAAGGAAACAGAGGCAAACTCTAGGAAGCAAAGGCATAGATGGGGAGATTAGCAGATGTGTGCACTTATGTAAGTACATTAATCCATACCAATAGTAGTATTGGTCTAGGTACATATATTTATAAGGCAATACACTGAAGCAGCAGACAGGCCTTGGGCCTCCGCTCATACCTTCCCTCAGTACAAGAACCCTTTGTTCTAACAAATTGGCATTCTGTGATGCTCACTCCCCTCCCCCACCCACCCCGCCTACACGGTCGCTGAAGACAAAAAGGGTGCATAAGCAGATGTGGTGAAGACAGAGGAGGGTGCCCGGCTATTAAAAGATACAGTGTCTGGGGTTTTAAAGGCTTGAAGTTAAACAAGTGGCCATCCAACAGTGAAGCAACAAGCCCACATGGAAGAAGCTCACCAGCCAGTGCGATCGTGAGCTGTCCTTGAGAATGGGCAATGGGCATCAGAAGATTCACAACAAACAGTAAACAAACAAACAAACAAAATTGCATTGGTGAGAATGGAGGTGGGGTGGAGCAGAGACCCAAAGCCCATCTATGGACAATGGAACATCCCCCCACAGAGGGGTCACAGGAAGGGGGTGAGTCAATCAGGGTGCAGTAGAGCACTAAAGGGTCACGCAATATACCTGTTTCCTGGAGGCCCCCTAACCCCCTGCTATCACGACCTCAGTGCCGCTTGCCAATCTAGGCTAGACGGGGGCATGCACATAGGTATAGGCAAGAGATAAAACTCACAACACATGGAACCCAGGAACAGGAATGGGAATAGAGCTACCAAAAGGGTAGGGGGAGGGTGGGAGAGGTGGGGAGAGAGGAGGTCACCAATCGCAATGAATGGCACCTAACTACACACCCCCAGTCAGGGGGAAGAACAACAGAAACCAGAGGGAAAGGGAGACGGCGGTCGTGTGAGATTTGAAAATAATTAACAATCTACAATCTATCAGGGGGCCACGAGGGTTGCGGGGGTGAGGGGTCGAGGGAGGGAAAAGAAGAGGAGCTGATCCCAAGGACTCAACGGAGAGTCAATGTCTAGAAAAGATCGATGGAATATATGTACGAATATCTCACATACAATCGATGTATGGTTTGTAACAAGAGTTGTAAGAGCCCCCAATTAAATGATTTTAAAAAAACAAAACCACTTTCTTCACAGAGCCTTGAACAAATGTTCCCAGGTTGGCCTCGTGAGATTAGTAAACTCCAGAGTTCTGTGTCCATGGTGGAGAGAATGGGACCGGAGTGGACCGGCTGGACAGAGATAGAAAGAAGGGCAGCCATGCCCCCAAGATTCCTGGAACACCTGTGAAAGGAAGCAGATGGAGGCAGGGCGGAAAAGGCGGCGATCAATCCTCAACGCCTTCTCCTGTGAAGCTCTGCATTTGTCGAACAGAATCCTCGGGAAACAAGCCCTGTGCGTGAGGGGCAGGAGAGAAGAGTCAGAAGCATTTATAGCTCTGTCCACACAGGAGGGCATGGCCACACTGGAAGCCTCGCGCCTGCTCTTCAACCAAGAGGGGATCCGTGTAAGCATGTGGTAGTTAGGGTGATGTCAACTAGACACTTGTGGATAGGGGTGGAATTGAATCTGTCAACCAAACCACAGCTTAATGATCCCTCTTGGATGTCATAAACCTTTTGTATAAAAAACAGAGACTCGCGCGC
>NW_022111373.1:148292127-148297297 GCF_000313985.2 Echinops telfairi
AGAGCCACCATGGCCTTATCACACTTCCACAGACTTTGTATGCCCGAGACTCTGCACCCACTGGCCTCTGATCTTCCTGCTCCCCAGTTCGTCTTTCTGCGTCACTGACATGTGGCTGACCACGTGAGTCTGAAGGGGGACCAGTAGACGGGCACGGGATGGATGGACTTGTGTTGGACCGGCCTGACACGCATTCATGATATGTAATTACTTCCTGATATAAAGCTCTTTCTTGTGTATGGATGAGTGACGCTGGATGTGTTTCTCCAGGCAGCCCTGGCTGGCACAGCACCAGAGACAGGTTCGTGTCTGACAGCTGAGCCTCACCACTACTGTGCTCAGTTTAATGCCACAGAAGGTACGTTGGCAGAAGTATACGGCCGGGCCGTTGGAAGATACCTCTGGGTTGATTTTAGTCCCAAGAGGAGTTGAAGGTTGACTATGGAGTCTTTGACATTAAAAAATAAAATATAATGTCTACTTATTTTACTTGAAGTCTACCGCTGAGTACACCCACCGCTTGTCTGTCAGCTGTTCCTGTTGTGTGTTGCTGCGACGCTGGAAGCCATACCACTGGCTGTTTGAAGATCAGCAGGGCCGCCCAGGGTGAACAGGTTTCAGCACAGCTTCCTGGTGAACACAGACTAGGGAGAAAGACCTGGTGAGCTCAGTGTGAAAATGTCCAACCCCGCTGCCATCAAGTCGGCTCCATCTCCTAATGGCCTTGCGTAGGGTAGCTGAGCCTGTGGTGCACCTTTATGGGAGCAGATAGCAGCATCTCTGGAGAAGGATATCATGTGTGATGAAGCAGAGGGTCCGTGGTGGGGAGGGAGACTCTGGCTGAGCTGGATTAGCACCATCGTGGCCACAAAAGATTGGAATATGCCAGAAATTGCGCGGATGAGGCAGGACCAGACAATGCTTCTGCCTGTGGTGCACAAGGTCACCACAAGTGGGAACTGCCTGCTGCCCAGCAGCAACAATAATGAAAAAGACAGGGCAAGGAGCCACGACTGAGACGGAGTGAGCATCCCGGTGCCAAGCACGCTTCTGTGCCACCTCTGAGGATGACCTCATTTGAGATTCCTAATGACTTCGTAGGGTGGAGCTGTTAGCATCTGCCAACACTTGCGTAGCCCTCTTCCCTGTTGGGTTTGGTAATGGCCACACAGAAGGCACAAACCACATGGAAAGGTACGTGGTTCATTAAGGAAGTAATAGGGTGTTCACTCAGAATCAGAAGCACTAGCTTGTAACTCGGAGTAGAGATCAGAAAACATGCCAAGTCCTGAAGGGGCCCCCAAAGGTGCGGCAGAGCAGATACCTCAGTTCAGCTCAGCCACGCTAAGAAAGCAGCCATCTCTCTGCTGCATGGCCCTGCTCAAACGTACAGGGCTCCTCAGCCAACACGTCTCTTCTCAGGCCCTCAAGACTGACTATTCTCAGTCCCTTAGGACAGACTCTTCTCTCAGCCCCTAAAGACAGACCCCTCTCTCTCAGGCCCTCAGAACTGACCCCTCTCAGCTTCTCAGATAAGGGTCCTCTCAACTCCTCGGGAAGACTCCTGTCGGCTCCCTGAGGAAAGAGTCCTCTCTGCCCTTCAGACAGGCTCTTCTTGGCCATGTCACAGGAGACCCATCTGGTGGCCCCCACCCCTGCCCCACCCAGACGGCGTATCATCCACGGTGGGAAACACTGATTTAAGGAGAAAAAGATCTCAAACTTTTCTCAATGAACCAAAGCAAAAAAGATAACCATATAAAGAATCTTATCTCACCACAGCAGTGCATCAGGTAAAAGAGAGTCAAGTTGCGACGGGCAACCCATTCACAGAGTGCACCAGAACACCTGCCTGGTGGACAGTGAAAGGCATTAAAATCAGACTATCTGCATGGCAGACAGTGGATGTCATGAAAATCAGAGCATCTACGTGGTGGACAGTGGGTGTCCCTAAAGCCTGAATGTCTACATGATGGATGGTGAGCATTCACAACACTGAAACATCTATACTGGGCATGGGGGCCTTCCCTAACACTGGGATGCTGTGTTACTGTCTGTGCTCCTAATGCCTCCAGAAGAGAAATGGAAAAGTATGCCCAGAGAAAGACAAGCTCACGCTTGGAAAGGAGGAGTGGCCCCAAAGGGAACAGTGAATTGGCTTAATTTATGAGTGACCAGATGGTTCATTACGTGTCCATCGAGATGTTTCAGTTCCAGTTTGTTCCTTAGAAGATGTCTATGGATTTGAATGGCTATGAATTGCATATCCCTTTGGGGATTGTGCAGAACGGAGTGTCAAATTTCATCTGTGAAGGTCATCATGTGCAACAGTCACTAACAATCACAACCCCTTCTGTGAAGCTCCCCGGATCCCTGTCTGGCGGTATAATCAGGTGCCATAAGCCAGGGGTCCTATGAAAACAGACCTTTATTCTCACGCATAAGGAAGCTGGGACTCCAAATTCAAAGTGTCCGCTGGGCCATGATGACCTTTCTTATCATTCCCATCTTCTGGTAGCCGTCAGACATCCCTTGGTTTCCAGGGACAGCGTAGCTCTGTCACGAGGCATTTGTCCTGTCTCTTCTCTTTGATGAGAATACCAGTCATGTAAGGTTAGGATCTGCTTTGCTGCAATATATCTCTTGTTACTGTAACTGGTCGCACCTTCAAAGACCCTTTTGCCAAACAAAGTCAGGTACAACTTTGGGGGAACGGAGGTAACAACTCAATCCATGGCACTACCTGGTCATAGAGAAGACTAGCATGGGCACTATGGCGAGGTACAAGCACAGAGCTTTATTGAGAGGGTAGAGTCTTGAATACACTTCAGAGTATGATTATGAAAAGGCAAACTCTTCATTTACTGAAAATATGGTTTGGGCAGTGCCGGCGGCCTAGACTTCTGTGCCATCATTCCTGGCATCATTCAGCTCTGTAGGTGTGTGAAGGGAGAACTCTCACCACTCTTCCCAATGCAGGTAAGCCATCTCTACCATACATCTGGAGCCGAGACCTGGGTGTGAACATCCAGATCCAATTCAGTGACCCAAATTGACCCACCCAGAAGATGCAGGGTAACCAGCATCTATGTGGTACCCTCCGTGTCTGCAGGGAGAGTTTCCCTACTGAATACATTCCTTTTGACAAGAGCACTGGGCCTCTGCTAGGGGATATATCTTGCCCCTGCTCTCTACTTCTTCCACACAGACCCATAGACTTACACTTTGCTTCCCATAGATATCATCCTACCAGTGCATGTGTAATTTCTCTACACATTAACTGTCATTAGAGACTGCAGGGGGCTGGGACTTTGGGGCAGACCAGGAAGAGGCCGGAACCTGATTCTGCTGCTTGGAGATGGACTCCATGTTCATGCCATGCTTTGTTCTTCTTGGCATCCCTTGGCACAGCCTCCTTCCCTGGAAGCATATCCATTGCAGGAGCTTCTCTGTGGAGACAAGAGTTCCAAGTATTGGGGGCTCATAAAGCATTTGACTTCTTGCTCTCCTCTCCCACCAGGCCAATTTAGATTGTTGAAGGCATAGCATGCCTTTCCTTCACTTCCATCACCCGTCTGTCAGTTTGCTGTCCTGTGGTTTACATGATGCCGTGGCGCTGGAGAAGGAGCCCTGGTGGAGCAGTGGGTTATGCCCTGGGCGGCTAACCACCAGGTCACCCATACAAACCCACCAGCCACCCTGCAGGAGCTCCATGGGAGAAGGAGGAGGCTTTCTGCTCCTGCAAAGATCGACAGCCTGGGAAACCCACGGAGCAGTCCTCCTCTGCCCTGCAGGCTGAGATGAGTGGGATCGACTCAGTGAGAGTGAGCATGTATGCACACGGGTGACGTTGGAAGCGATGGCACCACTGTGTCAAATACCAGCAGGGTCACCCATGGTAGACAGGTTTCAGCAGAGCTTCCAGACTAGAGGGGACTGGGAAGAAAGGCTGGGCAATGTACTTCCAAAAATGAGTCCAAAGCACCACGGATCCAGTGGGAGATCAGCTCATACAGTGTCTGAAAGGTGAGCGCCGTGGGCTGGAAGTCACTCAAATTGCACAGTGACTGCGACAGTGGGCTCGAGCAGACCAAGGGTCATGACCATGGTACAGGACGCAGCAGCACTTCATCCCCTGGTTCATGAGTTCATCCTGAGCCGGAGTCCACTCGATGGCCGCTAACAGCAGCAACCTCCTCCTCGAGAGACCTTCCTGAGATTACTCAAATGAAACGGTGCTTTCTGCTTGCTACTTTGAATGGTCACACATAGTACAGTTGTGATTTGCTTCTTTCGCTGAATAAATTGAATGGATTTGTTTAACTGTCAGTGTATCGTATATGGTGAGAGTTGTTTTGTCAGGACTGAATCACATCTATTGGTTAAGATTTATTTGTTTCTGCCCTGAATCCAGTAGGTAACTACTATGTTTTGAAATATATCCACCCCAAATATGTGTCCACTTGGCTGGGCCATCATCCCCCGTATTGTGTCGTTTTGCTCCGTGGTGTGATCTCATGTGATTACCCTAACCTCTGTGG
The DNA here is from genome assembly GCF_000313985.2 of Echinops telfairi. NCBI lineage: Eukaryota > Metazoa > Chordata > Mammalia > Afrosoricida > Tenrecidae > Echinops > Echinops telfairi. The sequence continues at coordinate 148,296,669 of NW_022111373.1, forward strand.
TGTTGGTCAGGCAGCATCGAGGCAGTTATGTTCATAAGACAAAGACAAGATACGATCTACTGAGTTAGGATGTATCTTGAGTCAATCTCTTTTGAGATACATGAGAGATTAAACAAGCAGTAAGTGGTCAGACGAGCCTCGGTACAACCAAGAGCATTGAGCTGTGATCAGAGCCTGTCCTTTGGACCCAGGGGCCCTGAAATGAGAACCGCCCAAGGGACGATTGATGTGAAGACACACCGAGATCTCCAGGAGATGCAGGGTCCGCAGCTGTTGAAAGGAGATAGAGAGGAGATAGAGACCCCCGCCCAGAGCGGACAAAGATACCCTTTCCCTAGAACCGGCCTCTTGAATCAGACTCAAGCTCTCGGGACTGTGTGAGGGTCCGTTTCTGTTTGTTAAAGCCCTCTGCTTGTCGTCTCTCTCATCTAGCAATGCCACGTAGTGAATCCAGTAACCCCATAAACAAGTGTCTTCAGGGCATCAAGGTCCCTCCTCAACTCTCATGGGATGCCCTAAGAAGACACGCCCACTCTTTCAGACGAGCCCGGTTTTGTTGTGGCTGTTTGCTGTATGGGCTTGGGTGTTTGGTACTGAACCCAGCACAGTACTGTAAGAGATGTCGGTGG
>NW_022111373.1:148298295-148299767 GCF_000313985.2 Echinops telfairi
ATTACCCATGTGTCAGAGTAGAACTTCCCATTAGGGTGGTACTCGGATTTATGGTGTTAAACTGCTAACTACAAGATTGGCACTTCAAACTCACCAGCCTCTCTGAGGGAGAATTAATGCATTTGAATTACAGTTTGCTGAAAAAATATTCAAGATATCATGGTCTAGCACAGCGGTTCTCAACCTGTGGGTCTTGACCCCTTTTGGGTTTAATGACCTTTTCATAGGGGTCACCTAAGACCATTGGAAAACACATATTTCCAATATGCAGATACACATGGGAGTACCTGGCATGAAGACTGTTACCCATGCTACACCATGCTTCAAGACAAAATTTCATTTACTTGTTATTAGAAATAAATATTTCACAATATAAAAGTGCATGTTGTTTTGTGATCAATCATTATGCTTTAATTACGTTCAATTTATAACAATGAAAATACATCCTGCATATCAGATATTTACATTACGATTCATAACAGTAGCAAAATTACAGTTATGAAGTAGCAACAAAAGTAATGTTATGGCTGGGGGTCACCACAACCCGAGGCACTGTATGAAAGGGTCACGACATTAGGAAGGTTGAGAACCACTGAAGAATAAGCAAATCTGTCTTGGAAGAAGTATCAGCAGAATGCTCCTGAAGGAGTGAGGTTGTTGAGCCTTGTCTCACATATGTTGCCCATGCTATCATGATAGACCAGTCCCTGCGGGAGGACGCCATGCTTGGTAAAGTGGAGGGTTATTGAAAAAGAGAAAGACCCTCAGAGATGGATTGACACAGTGGCTACAACAATGTGCTCAAACATAACAATTCTGAGGATGACAGAGGAGTAGGTGGTGTTTTGTACTGTTTTCTAAGGGGTTGCAATGGTCAGAACTGACCCAATAGCACTTATACCAAACCCAAAACCCACTGCCAAAGAGTCAACGTCAACTCATAGCAACCATATAGGGCAGGGTAGAATTGTCCCTGTGGGTTTCCAAGACTGAAACTCTCCCAAGGACTGGCTGTTGGTTTCAAACTAATGACCTTGCAGCTAGCATCTCAATGCATAAACACTTTGCCACCAGGGCTCCTTACACAACCATAACAGTCTTATAGAGACATGTTGCCAGGGCTTTTCTCCTGCAGAGTCTCTGATGAGAATCAAGCCGCCAATCTTTCAGTTAGTAAGCAGTCAACTGCTTAACCTTTGTAGCATCCGGGTTTCTTACCGAACTAGAATTGTTTTTCATTACTGTAGAATCAAGTCCTACGCAGAGTAACCCACCGTGACAGAGTAGAATCCCCCAAAGGGGTGGCTACGCTGTCAGCTTTATGGGAGCAGATGGCCAGATTGTTAGCCCTTGGAGTCCATGTGGGGAGTCAGACTGCCAATGTTCCACCTAGAATCTGAGAGTTACCATGTGGACCCTAAAGGGTAGTAAGAACAAAAGAAAAGGAGTTATTATTATTATTATTATTATTA
>NW_022111373.1:148300272-148301931 GCF_000313985.2 Echinops telfairi
TTCGGGTGTTGGAGTGTTTGCAGGCGCCATGATGGGGAGGTCTCTATGAACTGCCCGCCCAGGCTAAGCCATGCATGTTCTTGGTGACCCCACACCCACCAGACCTTTTGACATGTTGAAGAAAGTCTGGTTCATCCCTGACCAAGCCAGGACCAGCATCTCCCTTGCTTCTCGTGGTCTCTCCTGTCTGCCAGTGGTAACTCAGATGCGATCGATGCATACTTCTCAGGTGGGTGAATTAACAAAGAGGCAAGAATGTTCATGATATTGCCAGTGGCTGTGGAGTCATTAAACTCACATGGCAACCCATATATAACAGAACAAGACAGCACTTAGTCCTGTCCTGCCCCATGACGGTTGCTATGTCTGTGTCCATGGTGTGGAACTCCAGCTCATGAAGGAGTTCCCTCATCGTCACTGACCTGCTACCAAGCGTGCTATCCTGTATCCTTTTCTAGCAAGTTGTCTTTCTGGATGGTGTGCACCAAGTCTCACCAGAATGTTGACAGTCATTGCAATAATAGGATTTGCCATTACCCCCTTTATCAGTGTTCAAAATGGTTTTCTACAAAGCCACTGAATTCAAATTCTCCAAGTTTTAATCAATCATTCCATCTAACTGTGATCATTTCAGAAGAACACACAGACATATGAACACCAAACAGGCACCAGAACTTATGAGTCGAGGACAAAGGTGAGGTCCATTCAAATGGACCGATAAATGGTATTGGGAAAATAGCATCAATGTTGAGGAAAATGTGCTCCTGAGACAGTCACTCTGCACCCTTCTGATCGGCCCTCCGTGATAACTCAGCCAAGCTCTGTGTGCTGAGTCGGTCTCTAAGAGCACATGATCAAGGCTGACATTCCATCTGGCTGGGGATTGGTTGGCTTCCTCCAGAGACATCACTGGCAAGACACAGGAGCTGGGGAAGAGGAATTGTGATGGTTAAGATTTTGTCAACTAGATACTCCTGAGTATGGGTGTGGACGATTGTGTCACAGCATGATGACACCTTGCTGGGACTCTGTATCTGCCTCCAGGGGCAGCCCCATGTGGGCTGCTTGACTCTGTGAGCTACCATCACCCTGCCAAGCTTCCACTAACCTTGTATCCATGGGACTCTGAACCCACTGGCCTGTGATCCCCCTGCTTCCCGATTCACCTTTCTGCATCATTGGCCTACAGTTACCTGAGTCTTAAGACAGACTTATGAACAAGCGTCAGACTTAAAGACTTGAGTTGGACCGGGATGGCATGCCTTGTTGATATCATTACTTCTTGATATCAAGCTCTTCCTGAGACATATTTGCGTGTCACTGATTCTGTTTCTCTGGACAAGTTGGCCTCACACAGAGATAGGTCACTTGTACTCCTGCTTCCCCTCCCACGCCACAGCCATTGTTCCAATTTCCACTTGGGCGACTCTACCCTCATTGAAAAACAGCTCATGGATTGGAACACTGTCTGATTTCTGCGCCTTCCTGTGGGCCTCAACAGGCACTTATTGTTCCTCTTGCCCTGTCTACAGCTCTCTAGCCTGCTTACTAAGGAACCCTGAGGGTCCCAGGTACCCTCTCTCCCTCTATCCAAAAAGTAGCAGAGGAACTCAAGAACTACATGTAGAAGACTAGAACACACAGGCACTAAAATAAAAA
>NW_022111373.1:148303848-148310951 GCF_000313985.2 Echinops telfairi
ATACAATGGGTGTATGAATTGTTCTAAGAGCTATAAGAGCCCCCGATAAAATTATTTCTTTAAAAAATAAAAGATTTACCATCTCAAGAACTCTATAAAGAGTGGCTAAAAGTTGGAAGGGAGTCAGTGATGGGGGATCTCGCTTGTTTTGTTTTGTTTTTAGGGCATGGAGGGTGTCTACATGGTGAAAACAGTTAAGCACTCAGCTACTGGACTCAAAGGTTGATGGTTCAAATCTACCCAGAGAGGCCTCCAAAAAGAGGCTTAATCGTCTATTTCTGAAAGGACATCAGACTGAGACCAGACTCACTGACATCGAGACTCATCGTGAGCCTGCAGGACAGGGCGCAATTGCCCCAGTGGATTTCTGAGACTAACTATTCACAGGGGAAGAAAGCCCCGTTTTTCTCCTGAGAATCAGCTGGTTTCAAACTGTTCACCTTGTGGATAACAGTTCAACACACAACCGCAGCATGACCAGGGTTCCCTTGAAAGGTCACAGCCATTGAAAGTCCTTCAGATCACAGTTCAACCCTGACACGCATGGTCCGTGTTGTTAGGTACAATCAAGTCAAGTCCAACTGCTTGATACTTCCGGTGGACAACAGGAAAGAACACCATCTCTGCTTGGTATGTTTCCGTCCATTGCTGCAGTCACTATGTCCATCCACCTCATTGGGAGTCTTCCTCGTCCTCTCTGGTCTTCTACTTTACCACACATGAGCTCCTTCTCCAGGGACTCGTCTTTCCTGACAAGATGTCCGAAGTATGTAAAGTGGAGGCTCGCCATCCTTGCTTCTGGGAGCACGCTGGCTGGACTTGTTCCGAGACAGAGTTGTTTGCCCTTTAGGCAGTTCATGGTATTTTCAACATTCTTCCCCAGCACCATAGTTCAAATGCATCCATTCTTCTTTGGTCTTCCTTACTCATCACCCAGTTTCACAAGTATATGCTATGATTGAAAATGCCATGGCATCTTCCCCAGCCCTCCCTCAATGCCAAAACACTTATTCTAACAACCTGGCATTCTGTGATGCTCACTCTCTTGACAGCGATCGCTGAAGACAACATGTGTGCAATAGCACATGTGGTGAAGAAAGATGATGGTGCCCAATTAGCAAAAGGTACAGTGTCTGGAGTGTTAAAGGCTTAAAGTTAAACACCATCTAGCAGAGAAGCAAAAAGCCCACGTGAAAGAAGCACACCAGTCTGTGAGATCATGAGGTGTCGACAGGATCGGGTAACAGGTATCAGAAGACCCAAAACAAAACAAACAAACAAAACATATTGTTGAGTATGAGAGGGTCGGAGCAGAGGTCCAAAACCCATCTGTAGTCAACCAGGGCACAGTATAGCACCGATGAAACACACAATACTTCTCTGGTTCCTTGAGTCTTCCTCACCCCCACTATCATGACTCCAGTCCTGCCTTTCACTGTGGGCTACACCAGCGCATGTACACTGATTCAGATAAGAGTTCACGACACACAGAACCGAGGTCAGATAAACCCCTCATGAACAGAAATGGTAATAGTGATACCAGGAGTGGAGGAGGAAGGTGGTGGGAGGAGGGGAGGAAGGGGGAACCGATTGCAATTATCGGCATATAATACACACACACACATATGAGGGCAAAAAACAATAGAAACGTGGGTGAAGGGAGACAGCTGTTAGTGTAAGATATGACAATAACAATAATTTATAATTTCTCAGGTGTTCACAAGGGTGGGAAGGTGGGGGGAGGAGGGAAAAAAGAAGAGCTGATACCAGGGGCTCAAATATAAAATAACTGTTTAGAAAACGATAATGGCAACATATGTACAAATGTGCCTGATACATTGTTATATGAGCTACAAGCACCCCCAATAAAATGATCCTGAAATATATATAGGTATACGTGTGTATGTGTGCGTGCGTGCATGTGTCTGTGTGTGTGCACCATGGCTCGGATCAGGCCCACCTTTGTCCTCAATGCGGCATGCTCTTTAACGTTGTTAAGAGGTCTGGTGTAGCAGATGTGCACAACATAATACTTCGTCTTATTTCTGAATTTCTGTTTCTAGGACTATCCATTGCAGATCCAAGAAAATGAAAACCTTGCCAGCTTCGATCTTTTCTGCGTTGATCAGGATGGTTCCTGCTGGTTCCGTCGTGAAGAGTTCTCTTTTCTTTTCACTGAGGTGGATCCGAAGTGCTTGGTCTTCATCAGACTCGTTCCTTCCCTTTTAGCAAGAACGCTGTGTCATTTACGCATTACAGGTTATTAACGAATCATTCTATAATTCTGATGCCAAATTCTTCAAATAGTCCAGCAAATGATTTGCTCTGCGCTCAGATTGGAGAAATATGGGGAAATGTTACAATCCTGATATACAACTCTCCTCGTATGCATCCCCTCACTGTCTCTTTATCCACGTCCAAGTTCTTTGTGATCACAAGTGACTGCTTAGGAATTCAGTTTCTTTACAATGCTACCCATAGTGTGTTATCATCCCATAGCTGAAGGTCTTTGTCAACAAACGGAAGGAAACATCGTTCTTGTGTTATCCTCTGCTTCCAGCCTGATCCATCTGGTGTCAGCAGGGATGTCCCTCGTTACCCATCCTCTTCTGAATCCGACTTGGATAGCTGACAGCTCCCTGCAGACACACTGCTGCAACTGGTTGTAATCCTGTCAGCCAAGTTTTACTTGTGTGTGACACCGATACAACTTCATAATTTCCACATTCTGTTGGAATCTTTCTTTGGAATGGCCACAAATATAGATCTCTTCCTTCTCAGGTGCCTAGGTAGCCGCCTCCCGGAGTTCTTGGCATAGCTGAGTGAGTGCCTCCAGAGCTGCATCAGAGTGTGGCAACCATGTTGAAAATATGTTCACAACAATGCCTTAAAAAGAAATCATGATCGTCTATATTCTAAAAATACCAGCTTGGTATATATAGTAGAACCTGTGGCAGACACGATTGCCTTTTGACCAAGCATTCCACCTCCACCCCTCCTTCTTCTTGATTCTAACAGAATTAGGGTTTTGTTCTGGAATGCAGGTGACCAGCTGTTTCTGGAGAGATGAATTCACGCCCTGGTCCATGATGCGGGTCCTAACAGGTCTAGAGGTTATGATTGACCCCGCTGGCAGAGTTTTGTTTCCACATGGGCATGGATCTGACCAATGGGGACACACCTTCACCTCTCTGTGGATGACAGGTCCTCTCTGTGCCTTAAAAGGAGCGTGGATGTCACAGTGGTTGAGCACGCATCACTTACCAAAAGATTGGTGGTTCAAACCAACCAGCTGCTCTGCAGGAGAAAGATGTGTCCTTGTGCTACCATGAAGCGTTGCAGCCTTGGAAACCCTAGAGGGCAGTTCGACCCCACCTAGCAGGGTTGGTTGGAGCCAGGATGGGCTTGTTGCTCATGGGCATGGCTTGCATTTGGGTTCTGTATCCCCCTTTTCAAGCTGATAGCTATCCACCCATTCAGCCACTCACTCCTTTATTGATCCAATTTCTAGATAAGTTGAATGGTATTGATAGAAGCTGTAGCATTGGTATCCAAGACAACATGTGTTTGTACCTGCTTGAGAACCTCTCTGTTTTGTCTTCACCAAAGAAAATCAATCCTTTCAAAGGGAAGCAACCAGAGAAACAGCTGACAAAATCCCCTTCACTGTGGTTATCTAGGGCTTCTCAGAATTATTTAACAACATCAAGATACAGAGATGCAGTATAAAGAAGAACGGAAAACAACCAGGAGCCAGCGGGTGGGGGTAGGTACTATGATGTCTCTTTAATGTGATAGGAAAGAGAGAGCAAGAGAGAAAGACGTTCTATTATTTATTATCATCCCCCAGGCAACCAAGCGAAAGTTTGGCTTCCTTTAACAGAAGCAGGTGTGTTAGCATCTAACTTTCGACACGCAAAGAAGAGAGGCAGCCGCTTGCATCGTAAACAAGTCTTCACGCGTGCTGAGCTGGGAGGCCAGGGGAAGGCGGCCCTCTTCCCAAATGCGCTGGTCATGCAGGTGAGCCCAATGAGCTTCTCCAGGGAAACAGAACCGATGGGAGGTAGAGTGAGAGATTTACTTTAAGAAACGGAATCAGGCCATTGTGGGAACTAGCAAGTTTGCAACCTGCAGAATCAGCAGACTAGAAATTCAGGCGATCATGGATGTCTTACTTATGAGTCTGAAATCTGTAGGACAGGCCAGCAGGCTGGAAACAGGAGAGGTTTAGTGTAATAGTCTTGAGGAAAAGCTTATTTCCCAAGGCCTTCAACAGACTGGATGAGACCTACCCTAATTAGAGAGCCCTGGTGGCATAGTGGTTATGCGCTGGGCTACAATCTACAAGGTCAGCAGATTGAACCCTCCAGCCCCTCCATGGGAGAAAGATGGAGCAGTCTACACCTCTAAACGGTTACAGTCTCAGGAACTCACAGGGGCAGTTCTACCCTGTCCTGTAGGGTCACTATGAGTCGGCATCCACTCAACTCGATGACAGTGAATCGAGCTGAGTGGTTGTGCCCACCTGTACATAAGGTCAACGGGTTGTGGATGTTGACTGCATCTACAACCTGCCACCCAGCACCATCCAGTCTGGTGCTTGATTGCGTACAGTTAACTAGGTACAGGTGGTGCTGGCCGGAGGGTGTTGGACTACTAACCATGAGGTCAGCTTTTCAAATGCCCCAGTGGCTCTAAGGGGAGGGAATGTAGCTTTCTGCTGCCTGAATGATTTGCAGCCTCTGGAGCCCTACATAGGGTCGCTAGGACCCAGATTCAATTCATTGGCAGTGGGTTTAATGCCACACTTTCCCATCTACCATGTCGTCGTATTGTGGTGGCTTGCTTGTAGCTGTGGTGCTGGAAGTTAGGCCACTAATATTTCAAAGACCCAAAGGGTAACTGTTGAGGAGCAAAGATGCTTGAGGACAAAACATGATGCTTTCAGTCACCTTGTACATGTGGAAAGCTGGACAATGAGGAATTCCTTAAAGAAGAATCGATGCCTTTGACCATGATGCTGGTGAAAAATGCAGAAAGTACCGTAGACCGCCAGAGTCACAAGCAACTCTATCTCGGGGGAAGTACAATGAGATATTCCTTCGAAGCAAGGATGGTGGGACTTGGTTTTGGTTATTTTGCGCATGTTGTCAGAAGAGACCAGTCCCTGGAAAGGGACATACTGCTTGGTAAATTAGAGGGTCAGCCAGAAAGAAGAAGAGCCTTGATGGATTGATTGGCACGGCAGCGCAATGATGGGCTTAAACAGAACTATAATAGTGAGGATGGTGCCAGGCCAGGCAGTATTGGTTCTGTTGTGCATAGGGTTGCTATGAGTTAGAACTGACCTGAAGACACCTGAGCCCAAGGTTCTCACCCTGACTTCCCCTCGCCAGATACCCCCTACCCAATGGGAGAAGCTCCCCAGTCGGCTAGTTCCCCTAACAGCTGGGCCATCTGCAGCCACTTGGTCCTCAACCAAGCAGCGTTCACTTGCCTGCCAGTCCACAAAATTACTCAACTAAGCATGCAGACCCTTCTGGGGGACCTAGAGGCCACCCTACCCTTTTGTTACTACAAGGCCTTCCCCCAACAGGCCCTGCTTGTTCACGCTTGACTCCAGTGGTGCCTGCTCGAGGCCCTGTTGTGCAACTTCCTCATCCCCTGGGCTGTGAGTAGATTGAACTCAGAAACTGCTACCAGTCTCACCTGTCCATTGTCAGGTGTCTTGTGTTCAACCATCCTCAGAACTCAAAGGTAGGGAATCCTCCCTCATCAAAAGGCAAAGAAAAGAGTACAAAACACAGTCTCTCTCTGACTGGTAGTATATCCTAAACCGTTCTATTGTGGCTACGCTCTCCAAATTAGAAACACAAGTGTCGGAGTCTAGATGGACCACAACCAAGGCCTGATGATGTACTTCTGAGTATCGGCTGGGGAAGGAGCATTCTGGCTGTACTTCTTCCAATATGGAGCAATGCATGAGATACCTGAAACCTGTGTGCAGATTGCACAGTCAAACTGCCAGCTTCCAAATAAGAACCCATGAGAAGCCACATATTTCCTCTGTCTCTTCTTGAACACCTTCAATACATCTGGGGAAGAGGATGTCTCACTCTTTTGTATATGTGCCCCATCACCAAGGAAACTACTGGCCATTCCTTTTTTAATTTTTTTTTTGCTACAGACTAGTTTTAAATTAATTCTATTGTCATGTTATTTAAAGTTAAATTTTTATTTTGTTTGTTGTTCTTTGCTTCCATTGAGCCAGGCCTCAACTCATGCTGAACCCATGCCCAATGGCACGAAATAAAGCCCCTAAGCAGCCCTGGAGTTAGAGCTAGAAAACCCAAAAGGACAAACAAACCCAGCACAATGACCTGGAAGGACCCAAGCAAAAACATCATGCCTCTAGTTGCAATATTGAAAGGTTCTATGGGCAAAACATTGAATGATACAGGAATCATCAAAAGAAGATGAAATAATTCATAGTCATTGTACCTAATATAACTCGTTGATGTTAAGAGGTAGCATCTGAGCAAGAACCCATGGTCCAGAGGGAAGAAGTACAAGCTGCACTGAAAGCATTATCCAAAAACAAGGTTCCAGGGGTTGATGGAATACCAATCGAAATGTTTCAACAAGTTCATGAAGAACTGGAAGCCCTCACTCATGTGTTCCAATCAATTTGGAAGACAGCTACTTGGCCAACTGATTGGAAGAGATCCATATTTGTCCCCATTCCAAAGAAAAGTGAGCCAACAGAATGTTCAGACTATAGAACAGTATCATTGATATCACATGCAAGTAAAATTTTGCTGAAAATCTTCCCACAACAGTTACAGCAGTACATTGACAAGCTGCTGCCAGAGGTACAGGCCAGATCCAGAAGAGGATATGGAATGAAGACTGCCTTTGCTGATGTTAGGTTGATCTTGGCTCCAAGCAGAGAATACCAGAAAGATGTTTCTGCTGTTCCATTGACTATGCAAAGACATTTGACTGTGTGGACCATAACAAACTATGACTATCCTTAAAAGAATGGGAAATCCCAAACACTTCCTTGTGCTCATTTGGAGCTTGTGCATGGATTAAAAAGCAGT
>NW_022111373.1:148312352-148314007 GCF_000313985.2 Echinops telfairi
TCCTGTCCCACTGTGCCTCTCCCCACAGTCATTCAGTCCTTCCCAACTCAGAGTGACCCTGTGCAGAGTTTCCAAGACTGCAATCGTTCATGGGAGCAAACTGTCTCACCTCTCTCCTTTGGAGTGGCTGGTAGATTAGAAGAGCCAATCTTCTGGTTAGCAGGCCCATGCTTGCTAACCCCTAGTGCCTCCAGAGCATTCTGTCTCTAGGATTCCCCAAGCAAGGAAGCCACAACAAGGGAGTCTTTGGAGAAGAATACAAACAAGAAACGCCCCTGGGAGTGGGCAGAGAAGTGGCCGGTCCGAGGTCCAGAGCTGAGGGACAGAAAGTGCAGGACTTTGGGACTTCAAATACCTCTGGAAGGCTGGGAGGGCAGGGGCAGTGGGGGAACGGTGAAAAGGAAGGCGAGTTAGGGAGTCCTATGCACTGCTTCACACTCATCAACTCGTTAGTGTATGGGGGAAATGGACCAGGTCCCTGAAAACAAGAAACTCCTGAAATTCAAAATGAACAGGATCATCTGCAAACCCTCTAGGAGCAGCGTTTCATTTGTAATTAAGTTTCTCCCCAATAAGCAGATGAATCTGAGCCTAGAGGGCTTCACTGGGGAATGCGACCATATGTTTCGAGAATTAGCCCCAATTTGACAGAACAGAAGAGAAAGAAACCCATTCCGGTGTATTTTAATACTGGATCCCAGCGATGGCTTCACCTTACATGCTTCGAGCATGTTGTCACTAGAGACCAGTCCCTGGAGAAGGACATCATGTTTAGTGAAGCGGAAGAGCAGCAAAAGAGAGGAGGTCCCTCAGCGAGATGGATGGGCACCGTGGCTGCCACCATGGGCTCGGGCACAGGAGCAGTGGTGGGGATGGCACAGGACCGGGCAGTGTTTCATACTCTCATGTGGGTCACTATGGGTTAGAGCCGTCAGGATGGCTCTGAACAATGACAACAACAGCATCCTGGTGACACGGGCCTACTAATGCAACGAGTTTGTAGGAGACGACGTGTGACTGATTTCCATTAAGCTTCGTCTCACACTCACTCCACAGTCCCGTCTTCTCCTTGCACTCTCCTTGTTCCTCTTGTGTCTCTCTCCAGGAGATGCACTTACCTGTGGACTCAGAGAGAGCCCTACTGGCATAGGGATCACGCATCACAGCACTCCTGGATCGAGAGCTATTCAGAAGACTTGTGTGGTCATCGCCACCATCCATCTCTGCCCTTCTCTTCAGTCCTCTGCTCTTGGTGACGAGTGCCCCATTTCCCCTCGACCCCGCCCACCGTCATCCTCAGAAACGACTCATCTGATTGCTGTGTCTCGGGGTTTCCCTAGCCCGGATGTCATATGAAGAAAATCATCCCAAGGGAAACCCCGGCGACGACAGCAAGATAAAACACAAAAAATAACCCTCACTGCCATCGAGTCGATGCCGACTCCGCTCCCCTAAAAAGCACGCAGAGAGACCGGCCATGGGATGCCAGCCAGCAGTCAAAGGCATCACCCATGGGTGCACTGGAAGACCCTGGGCAGTGACTTGGCCCAGCGGCTGCAGCCATGGGCTCAACCGTAAACGGCGCTGTGAGGATGGAGCAGGCGCAGGGGACATTTCGTTCCGTTGCACGTAGGGTCACTGTGAGTCGGACTCGA
>NW_022111373.1:148315751-148319574 GCF_000313985.2 Echinops telfairi
CAATGCACTTCTTCTTCAGAGGAGGTCAATGAGAAAGCCACCTTGACCTTCTCCAATCACCCTCACAACAGGCTGTTTGACCCCTTCTTGTAGTCATTCACCAAAACCCCATTCATGTTCTCATGGGCAACGTCGATGCAAACTCTGGGACCAAACCAGTTTGTTCATCCCCAAGGGCAGATGAGGAGCATCGGCGGGGCCATGGAAACCACAGAGTTAAATGGAACAAGAAGCCCACAGCACTCACCCTCGTGCCCCCCACCCACCCCCACCCACCACCATGCAGAGTTCAGCTGGATGTAAAAAGAAGTGACCACCATTTGCACATGATGACCCTTGAAGCAGGTCTAGATTGTCCAGGGCTAGCCCACTGGTCCAAGGAGCACAGCTGGGAGGTCCTGGGCAGCACTGAGCTTCAGGGCCACTGCGCCCAGCCCATCACCAGGTGTCCATTCCCTCCTGACTGCAGCTAGGAGTTTCAAATTGATGTTTCCTATCAAGGCTTTTATGTCGGCAATCCGTGTTTCATTTCTTGCCATAAAATAATAATTTGAGAAAGGCACTGCTAACCGTTTAACATTTCCTTTCAAGAAAGTAGGATGCATTTTACGGGGAGCTGTGGCCCATTATGGAAATCATGATTTGCGTTCGGTGCCAGGAAAATGCACTCTCCGTTTCACCGTGCCTTGCACCCTGCTGCAAAACCAGGGGCTCCCTCTGTCTTAGAGATTTTTGTTATGATAGATCAGCAGAGCCTGTGTGCAACGAGGTCTTGTTGAGTCCAGCCTGCCCCCATGGAAAGACAAAGACACTAAAACAGTCCGGGCTGCCTTGCAGGGATGCCAGAGCTGAAATGGCCAAGTGTTGAGGTCAGGCAACCATACATAATAAAGTGCAAATGATCATGCATTCAGGAGGACCCTGCCAATGCGGCGTCCTTGCTAATTTGTGCATTCTGCAGTTCCCAGAGCTGTAAACCTTTTATCGTCTCCTGAACGTCTCAGGAAAAGACCAGTGCCTGGATCTTGATATCAAATTGCATTAAAGTAAGACTGCCCATCCTGCACCTATTAAGATTCCCTTTCCTGTGTTCTTATAACCACATCAGTGACAGTCTGCACCCATCTGTCGTCTTCTGGAGAATTCGCACCCGAATGCATGAGTCGTCTTGGGGCAAAGGCAGCACCATCACTCGTCCTAGAGTTGGAGTTAGAATTCAAGGTGAGGAGTGGCTCGCCGTTTATTGTGCTGCTTGAAGAAAGAGCACTGTTTGATTTTTTCCCCATCCAAGGGGAAATGACTCAGATGCCAGATGGTCGTCGGTAGAAACATAAGTGGATGAAACCTTGAAATGTTCCGATGTTAAAATTCTCCACTCAAGTGAAAAACAAAAAGCGAACCTCAAAGGAGGATGGATAGTCTTCATTATATTCCAGAACATTCTCTGAGAAATGTACATTAAGTATTATGTGTACATATACATAAGCATATATATTAATAATATCTTCTAAAGAAATGTAGGAGTTTCACATTCCTTATTTCAGGAGTGGGGAACTTTTTTCTGCCAAGTATATTTATAACATCATCCTAGTCAAACATTTAATTAACTCACCCTTAATGTGATGGCTGTGTTTCTCTTCAGTGAGATGTGTGATGTTTGCTTAGCATACCTGGACCAATAGGTGACGTCATGATAAATGGAGAAAAGATTGAAGTTGTCAAGGATTTCATCTTGTTTGGATCCACAATCAATGCTCATAAAGGCAGCAGTCAAAAGATCAAATAACATATTGCATTGAATAAATCTGCTGCACAAGATCTCCTCAGAGTGTCGAAAAGCAGGGAAGATACTTTGCGGACTAAGGTGCACGTGACCTAAGTCGATGTATTTTCAATGGCCTGATATGCATGTGAAAGTTGGATACTGAATAAGAAAGACTGGAGAAGAATCGATACATTTGAATTGTTATGCTGGTGAAGAGTAATGAAAGTACCTTGAACGGACACCGAAACAAAGACGTCATCCACCTCAAGGGCATCAGCCATCGGAATGGGCATTAGGATGGACAGAGGGAGTACTGAACGGAGGTAGAGGTCTTGTAGACATGTAAGAAAGGTTCTTACACATTGGATAAATCTGCTGCACAAGATCTCGTTAAAGTACTAAAAAGCAAGGATGTTACTTTGAAGAGTAAGTTGCACCTAACCAAAGCCATGATGTTTGCAATCACTTCATATGCATGTGAAAGTGGAGCATCGAATAAGGAAGCCCGAAGAAGAAATGCAATTTCATTGTGGTGCCGGAGAAGAATGTTGACAGTGCCCTGGGCTGCCAAAGAAACAAGACGTCTGCCGCGAAGTACACCCCGTGTGTGAGGCTCGATTGTTTTTGCCGTGTGCCATCAAGTCAATTCCGACTCGTTAATTTATTTTCCATCAGGTCGAGAATGTAAAATACACCCACTGTTCACGTATCAACACCATTAGGTTCCCAAGACCAGGTGGTTATACAAACACCAGTGTGATGCCAACGTGAATGATAACCACATCAAATCATAAAATGGAAGATGACCCCATCATTATATAACTGCCAAGCTACATGATGACATAACCAAAAATCGCCTTGTTACGTAACCGGTCCTTGAGAATCCCAGCCTGCCTAAGTTGACACATCCCATAATGACCATAGCCCAGCATTACTCTCACCTCATACCTTGGCATTCGTCACTGTCAGTCATATGTCGTCCATTCACAAGCTCGGCAGGTAGTAAATATTGCAGTATTGTCATCAACGTGAACTGTCGGGTACTGTGATATCATTAAGTGGCGAATAGGTGCATCCCCCAGTGGGGACACATGCGGCATCAATGAAGAAGAAGTGGTAAGACTGACATAAAACTTAGGGTCTGATCCGGAGCGACTTCGTTCATCCCCTAGGGCTGTCACAACAAAGTCTCACCGAGTGAGTGGCACGGAATGACACAATGTGTGGGATCTCTCCATCCTAGGGGCTGGGAGGCTGAATTCCCGATGTTGTCAGGGTCATGCTGATTCCAAATGTCCACAAGTTTCTGCTGACCCTCAAGGACTAGCTTCCTTACACTTAAAACTGCTGGAAATGAGGTAGGCTATCAATGAAGAACAGGTGCTTGACACCAAAAGGGTGAAGTAGAGGTTGGGTGAGCATCTTCCAACACCTGGTCACGGAGGCCTCATCATAGATGAGAACTCAATGATTGTAGCCAAAGGACTCCTGGTTCTGACCCACCCAGAGGCTACTTGGAAGACAGCTTTAGCCATCTGTTCCTGGAATGTCCAGCCTACAACCCCCAATGTAGCCATCCCACTCTGCACACCTGTAGTCACCGTGCATTGTAACTGATTCAATGGCAACTCAACAGCAGCAATAGAAAGAACATTCCAGAAGGAAACCCACCATGTGCTGCCCAACTCAGGGGGAGCAGTTCGGAGCAATCTGAGCTGTGCCACGTTGGAGGTGGCAAGACGTGGGAGAGGCTAGTCTGCTGGCAATGAATGGTGTCTTGTAGGTGCAGAAGACGGCGCCTTCTCTCCACGGTTGGCATTCTCCCCATCGCAACATCACAATATAAACATATATTAGCTAATGAAGGCCCTTTCTGGATGCCAGTCAAAGAAACCTGCCAAGTAACTGAGCTGGATTGTCTCCATGCTGAGTCAAAGCCTGGTGGGAAATCTCCAAAAGGTTGAGCAAGAATGAAGTCAGCTTTGGAGCAGCATGGGTGGGACTCACCACTTCACTTGTCACAACCTGGGAACAGGCCCCATGTCCCGTGTTGCACAG
>NW_022111373.1:148320614-148321882 GCF_000313985.2 Echinops telfairi
TAATGTCGGGGGTTTAAGTGGAGAGAAAATGTTTTGAGAATGATGTACAAATACGCTTTACACAATTGATGTGTGTGTGGATTGCGATAACAGTTGTATGAGCCCCTAATAAAATGTTTAAAAAGAAAAAAAGAAACTGATGGTAAAAAGTCAAAAAACAAACAAACAAACAAAGAACCTTACCTGGTCTTGCGGGGTGAGCATCCCTGGTATGACAGGTTCCAGCTTGGACAGCACCTGCTGTCCAATCAAACAGGACAGTAAACACCAGGTGGACAGGTGCCCTGGTTCTAAAGCTTGGGGGAGGGGGGGCGGGGGCAGTGCTGATGACTACCAGGCATGCCCCACTTTGTGTTGGGGATGGGGCTTAAATGGCACAGACCCAGCATGCCAGTGATCCCCTCTGGTTTCCAGAAACTGTCTAGTAGATATAGTCTGCTCTGCCTGCCCCCACCTGGCATCCTGATTGAGGGACACAAGAGCCTCCTTCTAGCCAAGTGAGCCCACTTAGGTGGGCTGAAAGCTTAGCCCCATACATGCCCCACTAGAACCAGACCTGTGCGACCCTAGGAAACCCCTCCCTCAGTGCACTGCACTCCCCAGCCCATGTGGCCTATTACCCAAGATTTATCTTTGTCACCTAATAAGGGGTATTCAGACATTGTGATAGTTAGATCATATGTCAACTCAACATACCTGAGTGAAAGTAGAGGTAGAGCCCAACTTATCAATCAGGTGATGACACGGCCCTGGAGGTGTGGCCTTTAGTCCGTGAGAGACCCTGAGCAGAGCAGAGCCCTGCTCCTTTGGCCCCTTTGCCTGATACCGGATCTGGCTGCGGCATCTGATTCGGTGATCTCCTGTTACACTGCCTGCATGGAGGTGATGCACTGGAGCAGTGGAGCCGGAGAAGAACACTGAAAGTACCTTAGACTGCTAAAAGGACACACCAACTGTCTTAGAACAAGAATGGCCAGAGTGCTCCTTACAAGAAAGATTGGCGAGACTTCATCTTCCATACTTTGGACATCTTGTCAGGAGAGACCAGTCCCTGGAGAAGGACAGCATGCTTGGTAAAGTGGAGGGCGGTGAACCAGAGGAAAGCCCTCAAGGAAATGGATGTGCACTGTGGCTGCAACAACGGTCTCAGCACGGAAATAGTTGCAAGGACCATGCAGGACCGCGCGGTGTTTGGTTCCGTTGCGTATAGGTCGCTATGGATCGAAACCAACTCAGTGGGGCCTGATCACAACAACTGCATTGCCTGC
>NW_022111373.1:148323073-148327016 GCF_000313985.2 Echinops telfairi
CCAGCTCCAGCCACGCTGCTGAGGGTCCCAGGGAATGTTCTGCTTGGAGTGCAGTCCGGATGATCGCCAGGAAATAACGTCCTGAGAATTCCACTCCCCGCCCCCTACCTTATCACTCCGCTTAAACTTGAGCACACCCATCCCCCCCGCGCCCATGGACACTGCCCTCTCTGAGCTGACTTTCTCAGGTTTGCATAGTCACATCCCTCGTCAAGATCCTGCAGAACAAGGACCCACTGAGAGCAGCCGAAACCTCTGTGGCGGTCTTCCAAGACCCTCAGAAGGGCTCGGAGTGCCCCAGAGCCGCTGGTTGCCCAGCTCTGTCCCTGCTGAGCAGGTGCTCATCCGGAAAGACCCCCCTGGTCGGCTATGGGTTGACAAGCTGCAGGCACGCAGCTGTCCGTGGCTACTGTGACCCTAAGTACCCATGAACCCTTTGCCCAGGTGTCCGACTACCTCCTGTGTATCCTGTTGTGTCAGCCCTCCCTGCCCTGTGAGGGCAGGCATGGTCAGTGGTAGAATCCTCATCATCATGCGAGAAACCTGGGTTCAGTTCCTGGCAGGTGCACAGCCACGGTTGGTCAGTCAGTGGAGGCTCGGGGCTACTGTGCACAGAGCAGGCTGCAGCAGAGCTTCCAGGCGAAGACGGGCTAGATAAGTAGGCCTGGCACTGGTCTTCCAAAACTCAGCCATGAAAAGCCCTATGGAGGGGGTGCGAATCAGGGCAGATGGCGTGGGGTCTGCCACCCTTCATACCGTGGTGTGCACCAGGTTCCCATGGGTCAGGAGCAGACAGGGTGGCAGCTCACAGCCCCACCACCTGTGAGCGATACTGACCAGTCAGAAACTGTAAGGTCTGTCCATCCAGAGTGGCCTGGCCCAACAGGGGCTTTGGCAGTGGTTTACTGGGGGTGTTGGCCCTCCCCCACATGCCATCAGAGACATGGGTGGGGGTGCCCACTCTAAGAGTGACTCCCTGTGGGTACCCTGCTGACACCTATCACACATCTGCCAGGATCTCTGGGACCCAGAGAGGCACTAGTGGGGATCCAGGCCCCTGCTGTGTGCGTGCTTACAGCAGGTGGGAAGGAGCGGTGGTCTGTTATTACCCTTCAGAACCAGCGGGGCCAGGCCACTCCTTTCCACAGCAGCTATGATTAAATAGTGATTAATCCCTCTGAGGGCCGAATTAAATAATCAAGCCAGCAGCAGGTAACACAATTACAACAGTTATTAACACTGAATGAACTGCTCTCAGAGGCACCAGACCTGGTAAGTGGTCCCTGCGCCTTGATGCAGCCCGGGGAGCCACAGAATGACTTTCCCAGAGCACCCTGAGATTTAACAGGCACCTCAAGGAGTCTTCGTGGGCGAGGGGTCCCTGGGGCGGTTCATGCTGCTTGGTTGGTCGATAGCTGGGAGGTTGGTGGTTCTAACCTGCCCTGAGGCACCTGGTTGTGAGCCTCACCAAAGCTCAGAGCCAGCTGGCCAGCAACACGCGTGCGCACGTGTGTGTGTGTGTGTGTGTATCTGTCTGTCTGTCTGTGTGTGTGTAAGAGATACACCTTCATCTAGCAGAGAGGCGCTCTCTGACCCCAATGGCGCTATATGTGGGGGTCAACCTCGCCTGCTGATGGCCTCCTGCTGCCCCTCTGGGATTCTAAGACCCCAGAGACCAAGGAACAGTGAGAATGCTGCTCAGAATAGAAACCACATCAGCAGGTAGACCCTGGGCACGTCCTGGCAAGGGCGGGTCCACCCAGGGGGCACCTCCGAGGAAAGGCCTGGTGATTGACTTCCGAAATGGCCCAACATCGGAAGCCTGGTGGAGAACGCAGCTCTACCCTGACTCGCCCTGAGTGGGAACCACGGGTTCCAGGTAGTCCGAAGAGGCGGCCCCAGCCCCTGACCACGGCTCAGCTCTTCAGGTCTCTCTGGCAGCCTGAAGGAGCGACAATCTCGAGTTCTCCGGTGGCCGTCTCCAGGAGCGTGCTCAGTGGATGGCGTCAGCATGCAGCTGGGGCCAGCCGTGCCCAAACCATGCGGAGGACAAGTAAGTCATTTGGGTGGGAGAGAGGGCAGGCACCTCGGGCTCTTCACTTCCTCTGACCCAACAGATGAACCGATGCATTTGGATGGTGACGGGGGCGAAGAACATCCAACGTACCATATTGAACGTAGCCACTGTGGACTGCCAAAAGAACAAACAAATCTGTCTTGGGAGACGTAGCCGTGACATCGTCTGGTGTCCGCCTGAGACTTCAGAGTGAATGGGGTGGGGGGTTAGCCTGTCAATCAGGTTGCAGCTTGATAACCTGATCTGGAGGTGCTAGGGAGATAAATAGCTCACTGAAGGTGGACACAGACACAAACACACACTCTCCCCGGGAGACATTCCTGTTGAGAAGCCTCATGGAGCTGCACTGATAAAGCCAGAGCCCTGGAGCTGGAGGAGCCACGTGGAGATGCTTCCACTGCCACTGATCTATAAGACTTTCCATCTACTGGCCTGTGATCTTCCCGCATTTGGCGTCATTGCATGTGTGAGTCTGAAGAGGACTTTATAGACTGGTATCGGACATATGAGCTAATATCAGACTTATGGGCTTGTTCTGGACTAGGCTGGGATGTGTTCTCAATATTCAATTGTTCTTGTAGATAAAGCTCTTTCTTATACACATATGAGTGTCTAGGAATGTGTTTCTCTTGTCTACCCAGACTCACACAGGGAAGTGCAGCTGAAAGTTCCTTAGAAGCAAGAATGGCTAGATTTTGTCGAACACACACATTATCAGGAGAGGTCCATTCTTGGAAAGGGGCATCCTGCCGGGTAAAGGAGAGGGGCAGTGAGAGAGGGGAAGGACCTCTGCAAGATGGATGGACACAGTGGCTTCAGCAAGGGGTGCAGGCACAAGACCGATTGTGAGGAGGGGGCAAGGCTGACCTGTTTCCTTCTGTTGTACATCGGGTCCCCATGAGTCAGAACTAACAACGACATGACCCAGTAAGTAGAGGGGGCTGGGAGCACCTGACAGTAAGCCAAACCACAGCTGCCATGTCCATTCTGACGCACAGGGACATTGCAGGACAGAGTCCAACTGTCCCCGAGGGTTGCAAAGACGGTAATGGAAGCAGAAGACTTCAGCTTTCTCCCAAAGACCAGTTGGGAGTCCACATCACCAGCCGGTGGTTCAGCAGCCAGGCTCTTAACCTCCGTGACATCAAGGCCCCTGAGGGACACATGGCTAATTGTCCTGGGACAGTGAGATGCAGGTGAGCACAGTGTGGTGGCCCAGGTGTGCTGTCTCTACCCAGGGTTGTTGGAGCCCTGGCTCGGGGGCTGTGCCTCACCCGGACCTCCATCCTCCTTCCCCCTCCTCCTCCACTCCCACCTCTGGCTGTGCTGGCCAGCGTGAGGGACGAAGCTCAGCCACAGAGACTCCCCCTCCCCTCCCCACCAGGGATCCCTGTGCTCTCTGGCCTGGAGGCACAGGACCACCTGCTCGCCCGATGTTCCTGTGTGTGCCCAGCACACATCCACCATTAGGGCCCCGTCGCCATGGAAACAGGGGGCAGCGTGGGAAACAGTGAAGCAAACGGTCACTCACAAAATGGAAGCTGGATCTCTGGACTCCTGAGCAGGCTCTCTGCCCCAGCACATTGCAAACCAGAGCCTGCAGTGTCCAGCCGGGCCCCAGAGGCACAGCAGCTTTGTGGCTGGGTCCTCTAAGGGAACAGTGGGTCCTCTTTCTGCCACTGTGCACCCACCATGGGGTGCTGGGTGCCGGACCTCAGGGGTCCAGGTTCAAAGCCAATGCAGCCACTTCCAAGGGCATCTGGGGCAAACAGTGGCGTGTGGGGCAGGGTGCAATTGAATGCCACATCCAGTGAGTATGCTCAGCTGCTCACTGAGTGGATGAATATCCCATCACACACAGAGGTA
>NW_022111373.1:148327899-148330246 GCF_000313985.2 Echinops telfairi
GCCACGCATGGGATTCATTGAGTTGCTTGCTAACCTGTGGTGAGCGACTTCCTGCGAGTTTCCCCTGATCACGTGGTTGTGGAGGGGGCAGATGAAACTGTGCACTGGGGAGTGGTGGGAAGACACCCTTGGATCAATATGCACCTTGTTTGCTGGGTCATCTAACCCTGGTACACTTCCCAATGGCCAGCGCTCCTTCTGAAGGTCAGGGACTCTCTGAGTGGACTCTGGAGCAATCGTGTCCACCCCAGAGACTCCAGGTAACATGTGGACAATATGCCATCTTCCTGCAGCTCCGGTTCAACCACACTAGCACTTCTTCCTAACGTTACTGAGGAAGGAAACAGGGTGTTCCACGTGAACACAGAAGCGTGCAGGGAGTACAGAAAGCCCTCGGCAGACATCGAGAACAGTACATGAGCAACTGATCTCTGAGCCTGAACAGTGCAGGCACTTGGGAAGAAGTTCTCTCTTCACTAAACAGCCCTGGTCGTGGAAGCGGCCCTGCCCCCTCAGCTCCACCAGAAACCCAGGTTCTCTCCATCTTGTGGCTCCGCCATCTACATTCCCCTCCTTGGGGACAGATGGAATTCTGAGCTCCTGGACCTGAGTTTAGACACCGCATAGGAAGCATGACTCACTTCCTCCTTCGGTGATTTAAACAGCAGAGATGTCAGTTTGAGGAATATCACGTCCCTGACCAGAGCCATGGCTCTTTCAATCACCCCGTCTGCATGGGGATGCTGGACCGTGAGTACTGCAGATAGAGTCGCTGCGCTTGAGCAGTGGTGTTAGTGAGACTGTTGAACATACCGTGCACATCCAGAAGAACGAACGAGCCCCTCTCAGAAGGAACAGACATCAGAATGCTCCTTAGGAGCCTGGATAGAAAGACTGCTGCTTGCTTCCTTTGGGCATGCGATCAGGAAAGACCAATCACCAGGGAATGACCTCCGGCTAGATAAAGGGGGAGACCAATGGACACAAGGGAAACCCTCTGTGATGTGGATGGATGCAGTAACCACAGTGTGAACCTGAATCCACGGATGGCCATAAGGATGGCCATGGACTAGGGGAGGTCTCTGTGAATTGGACACCATGGAACAGCAAACAGCAGATGTACTCCACCCAGCTGTCCTGGACCAGGACAGACCTGGCTCCCCAATGGAGGTCCTGTCTCCCATAGGAGAAGCTCACTGGGGAATACTCCTAGGGAGCAGGTCATGGCTTCCCTGGACTCTGGGCTTTTCTATTAAAGAAGAGAGGAGTGCTGGTGGTGTAGTGGGCTATGTGTTGGGGAGCTAACTGTGAGGTCAGCAGTTCAAAACCATCAACCACTCCGTGGGAGAAAGATGAGGCTTTCTTCTCCCGTAAAGAGTTACCATCTCAGAAACCCACAGGGGCAGTTCTAACCACACCTATCGGGTTGCTTATGAGTGGACATCAACCCTATGACAGTGAGAATGATTAGAAGACAGTCCAGAGATCAATTTTATTGTTCCCTGCAGCCTGTCATGACTCAATTTACATGTCTTTGGCTGCTGCATGGTTCAGATCACCTGTCTGTCTGGTTGTGTTACCCCTATCTATTTGTACTTAAAACTCTGAGACAAACGGGTAGACTCTCAGGAACAATGGAAGTCTCTTTTCTAGCTGCCCTAGACTCCAAAGCCAGGCCATGGACCTTCTGAAAGAACTTGAAGCATAAAGATGCAACTTTTTGCCAATTAGTATAAGTGCCAGTAAGTTTTTTGCAGACGCAGGGACTTTCGGATCTGGTCTAATGGATTGAGTTGAGACTACGCCACAAATGAATTCTGAAAGCCAGCTTATATATATATTCACAAAGCTGTGACTTCCTGAAGTTTTCTTGGCAGAGCGAGAGTATATATTAAAACCCGGACTCCTTCTGTGTTTCCCAGAAGAAATCAGCGGCCGGTTTCCTCCACGATAAAATTAATCCAGAAAGTCAATGAACACAATGTAAGAAGTAGCTCAGCTAGGGTCTGCAGGTCCATCGCTGCTAGGAGCACCCCACCAAGTCTGGAACCCTCGAGAGAAAAATATGTTCAAAATTATCCAATCGAATGTGAATCAGCCCCGAAAAGATTTTCAGGAAGCACTTATGTGGAACAAAATGAGGATTTATAGAAATGGAAATAAATCTGATTTGAAAATGACTTCTGATACCATTGCAGTAACGACCTTTAGGGAAATCCTTCTGGTGGTAAGTGTTGGGCCATGGAGTGTTCCACAGTGAGGCAATATGGAAGTGAAAAAATACTGAAGTAGGAGACTTGGAAGTGATAATGTCATGGGTTTGAAATGGATAAGAGGCCTAAGTACA
>NW_022111373.1:148331256-148358281 GCF_000313985.2 Echinops telfairi
CTGTCTTTCTCCACTTCCCACATCCAACCCACCAGCCAATCCTATCAGCTTTTATCTTTTTAGAAAAGTAATCGTAGTCATCATTCTGATTAATGCTTCATTAGCTACCGGATTCTGTCTTATGTGGATCCACAGGCAATGTTCATGGAAGCAGACATCCAGATGAGTTGCATTAGGTCGATCTGCTGCACAGACCACTGTACAGTATTGAGAGCAAGGATGTTACGTTGAGGACTAAGGAGCTCCTGCCTCTATTGCATGTGAAAGTTGAACATTGATTTTAAAAGAACGGAGAAGAAGAATCAATGCGTTTGAATTGTGGTGCTAGAGAAGAATATTGAAAGTACCATGAACTGTTAAAAGGACAAACCAATCTGTCTTGGAAGTAAGCCCAGAGTGCTTCTTAGAAGCAAGAATGGCAAAACTTCATCTTACCTACTTTGGGCATGTTAACAGGAGAGACCAGTCCCTGGAGAAGGACATCGTGCTTGGTAATGTAGGGGGCAGTGAACGAGAGGAAGCCCTTCAAGGAGCTGGCGTGACCCAGTGGTTGCAGCAGTGGGCTCAGGAATAGACACACTAGTGGGATGGAGCAGGACCCGTCAGTATCTCCCCCTGTGGCACATAAGGTTGGTGTGGGTTGGAGCCAGCTCGATGGCACTTAATAACAACGTTAACAGAAATATCACAAGTGCATACAACTAACAAAAATGTACTTTCTCACAACGGGGAGGCTAGAAGTCAGACCTCACGTGACCAGAGCAAGGAGAACGCTTTCTCTGGGCTGGTACTAGAGGAGAGTCCCTGTCCTTTGTGGGCCTCTGTCCCGCCTTTCTTCGGGTTCCTTGGCATCTCTCTTCTATTGCTTTTTTAGTCTCGTTTTATCTCAAAACAGATCGACACCCTGCACTAATGCTATTGCCTCCAGGTAACAAACATGACCACTCTCAAATGGAGTTCTCACCACAGGGACCTGGGTTAGAATGTACATCACAGATCCACTCCACGGCAGCTAGTATTTTCCCAACGCTTCAGAGTTCATCGGGGCTTGTCTACACATCACCCAAAGCCTGAAAGATGCCTGAGGAACCTGCCATGGCCCCGCTGAGGAAGACCCGCCCAGCCCTCACTTCCGACTCATGCATTCCCATCCTTGACCATCCTCCATCTTAAGATCCCACAAGACCCTCCTTAAAGGGTCACTCAAGTTGTGACCACCCCGCCACTCAGTAATGAGAGGGGAACAACAGAACGCATTCCTCCTGAGATCAAGATCAAAGCAAGAATGTCTGCTCTCACCACACCATTCAATGCATTGTACTGTTGCTGCCACCGCACAATTCCGACCCACAGAGGCCCTACATGATGGAGCAGAATGGCCCAGGCAGTTCTCCAGGCTGTGATGCTTATAGGAGGACATCACCAGTGCTTAACTCTAGGGGAGCTACTTGGTAGATTCACACCGTCAACCTTTCAGTCTGCTGCAGCTGAGGGCTTAACCTTCATGCTACCAGATTTTTTAACCGCCAACCACAACGTGGAAGTCAATGTCTACTAAAGAGCCCCCAGGTGGAGCACATACAGCCATCTCAGTGTGCACAATGGAGATGTGAATAAGCAACACTGTAGTAGTGTGGGTAGACTAGCGAAACAAATTCATAGACATCCCTATGTGTATCAGAGAGAGCTTTATCTACAAGAGCAACTATATGTCAAGAAAACATCCCAGGCCAGTCTAGATCAAGTCCATAAGTCCAATATTAGCCCATATGTCCAATGCCAGTCTATAAATTCCTCGTCAGACTCATGCAGCCATGCAATGTCACTGAATGCAGGAAGATCACAGGCTGTGCATGGAAAGTCTTGTGGATCCAGTGGTGGTGGAAGTATCTCGGTGCTGACATGGGTCTCCATGTGGCTCCTCCAGCTCCAGGGCTCTGGCTCAATCAGCGTAGCTCCATGTGGCTTATCAACAGGAATGTCAAGCAGAGAAAGAGTGTGTCTCCCACTTCCAGGGAGGAATTCACGACTTCCCAAAATCCTCAGTAGAAGGCCATGCTCACTCAGAGGCCTCATTGGCTATGACCTGATTGACAGGCTAGACTCCACCCCTTCGCAAGTTGACAGTGGCTTATGTAACTGCCACATAAGCCAAGACACAAGAGCATCCATTGCCAAGCAACGCCCCAGTGCAGTGCTTTAGAGCTGGGAAACAGTCTCAGGCACACACTCACACCTCCACATGCTCTCTCACATGCACTCACTTGTGCACACTACCACACTCAACCACACATGTCATACTCAAGTACTCACACACTCTCCAACAGTCTCATGTATGAATTCACACTCTTACACACAAGCATGTGCATGCATATACATACTAACACACACATGCTCACCCACTTACACACAGACACACTCACTCACAGATTCCACACACTCTCTCCTATGCAGTCATGCATGCACTCACACACGCCACACACACACACACACACACATGCATGCACTCACGTACCCCCGTATACAGAGATACTCTCTCACACTCACTCACCTGCACCACACACTCACTCACACTCTCTCAGCCTCACAGGCACTCACACACTCTTGTATGCACTCACAAACATCACATACACACACTCTCTCAAACACACAATCCCACATGCACTAACATACATATGTGCACACATACACATGTTTACACACACAACCTCTCACACACCCAGCCTCAAATACACTTGCTATAGCTTTTAAGCAGGGAAGATAACCCAATTACAACGTTCTTGTAGATAAGCTGAGACTCAGCTCTGTTTAGAAGAAGGGAGAAAGCAACAGAGTGGAAGGCGGGTGTGGAGGTGGCTGGGAATGACTTTTCTCTCCCCAGAGGCAGTATTGATGACCCTCATCTCCAGGGTGCATTCGGAATTGCTTGGCAAGCTTGCTGAAAATTGAAGTCCCTGGCTCCCACCCAGGAAGTTTGATGCAGTGGGCCTTGTGCGAGGCTATAAATCTGTTTTTTAACCAGCACCCTGCTTGATGCAGGAGCTATGGGTCCAAGGAACTATCAGGTCTGGCTCTGAATGAGCCACCCTCCTGCCCAATACCTACCCAAAGATATAACGCTGTCCTTGGGTGTTCTGGCCCCTTGGCCTCTGTCCTGGCAACCCTGCCTCCTCATGTACCTTGCAAGCTCAGCCACAGGGCATCCCGTTACAGCCACATCGAGCCCTCCCTCTGGTCCCTTAGGTCATGGCCAAAATCTCTTCCCTTCCTGTCGACGTTCTTGGCCTCAAAGATGCCAAATGGTCACCCCCTCTACCAGTCACTGTGTCTTCTCCTGGGGGTCCCAAAGCCAGCCGAAGCCCAGATGAAGGGCATTGGTGTCGTGTCTGAGTGTCGAAGCAGCCACCCTTGAGAACCTGGTAGCCTTCAGGAAGCATACTTTCTATTGTGTGAGCTGGACAGAGCCGGAAGGGGAGAAGAGCGGAGTGCTACCTCCAGGGCGCTCTCTCCTTCTGTGTCCTTGCCTTGTGTCCTTAATTCCATGACACCCTAACACCGGAAAGCCAGTTGCCACCCCATGGACTGTCACTCAGGCCAAGCCCATGTGTGCCAGAGCAGAACTGCTCTGTCGTTACGTCGGGAGCTGATTTCTCAGAAGAACATCCACTGGTCCTTTCTTCCAGGGAGTCTCGGGGTGTCCTAGAACCTCCAGCAGCCCAGTATGTGGCCGTGTGTACCACCTAGGGACTTTCCTGGACAGAAAGACATCGATGTCATCTTGGCAATGCCGTTGCATCCCGTGGTGCTCTTGTCCTTCTCAGTGTCCCCCCAAAGTCCCCAGCGGGGGAGTATCCTGGCTGGCACGGGTGGTGGTAAGGGGGCTGACAATGGGTTTGGCATGTGTTGAGGTCACAGACCATGGTTGGCTAGGCTGAGTCTCCCCAGGGTGAGTTTAGAGCCTGGCACCTGGCCAGTGGCATTTATCAAACACATAAATGGATATGTGTTTGGCATCTGTCCTCCCTTCACGGGGGATTCAGAGCAGGGAGCCTGTCTGGAAATTCCTGCTGAGACGTGCAAATGCTTCTCCTTCTGCAGCTGGCTCCATTCCTGGTCTTCTCCCACCCACCAGAAAGTGCTGTTAGGAATGATTGCTGAGAGTCTGACTCTGTATTACAGTCTTAGAAAGTCAAGGGATTCCCAACAGACGATGCATCACCACAGGGAAGAGCATGGTTTTCTTGCCCAGAAACTGGCCCTATCTATGATGGGTGCAGGTGAGAGCCGACGGAATGCAATCTTCTTTGGTGCTGGTTTAATAGGCGACAAGACCATCCTTGCCAGAAACAAGGAGCTGTCCCTGCCCTCTCTCTTCCCTCTGGCCTTGATCCTGGGTCAGCTTCCCCCAGCAGTGGAGTCTCTGCTGGGTGATCATGCTTGCTTCCCAAGAAACAGAGTGAGGAAAGCCCTGCTCATTCTAACTCAAAGGCAGGATTCATCTTCTGTGAAGAACCAGAAGTAAAAAGTAGCTCTACATGGTCTAGCAAACGTTTGGGTGTGGTTTTGATTTTATACATGGTTTATCAGCTGCCTGCCAGGAGCCCTGGTGACATCGTGGTTATGCATTGGGTTGTTTATAACGGCTCACAAGGTGAGCAGCTTGAAACCATCAGGTCCTCCCCAGGAATAAGAATGAGGCTTCCTAATCCCGTAAAGAGTTACAGTATCAAAACCCCACAGGGGCAGTTCAACCCTGCCCTACAGGCTCCCTGTGAGTCAGAGTTGGCTCAGTGGCAGTAAGCGAAACAAGCTGTAAAGAACTTATATGGCAAAGAGGAGCAGTCATTCACACAGAACAAGGGAACATGACCTGGTTTAAAATCAGGGAAGGTGTGGATCGGTGTCATAACCTTCCACTGCACATATTCAACTGGCTTGCTGAGCAAATAGAGAAACGGGTCTATATGAAGGTGGAAGGAGAGTCATTAACAATCTGTGATATGCAGAAGAACCAACCTTGCTTGATGAAAGCAAAGACAACCTGAAGCACCTACTGATGAAAACCAACAACCACTGTCTTCAGTCTGGATCACGACTCAATTCAGAGAAAGCAAAACCACAACTGGGCCGGCCAGCCACATCATGATCAACAGAGAAAAGACTGAAATTGTCGACGATGTCATCACTTGACTTGGATCCACACTCAGTGCCCAGGGAAGCAGCTGGCAGGAAAGCAAACATATTTCCTTGGGAACATCTGCTGCAAAGGGCCTCTTTACCGTGTCAAATACCAAAGATGTCACTTTGAGGACTAAGGGGCCCCTGGTGTTTCCATTCACCTCACATGCATGCGAACGCTGGAGGATGAGTCAGGAAGATCTAAGAAAAGCGGATGCCTTTGAATTACGGTGTTGGTGAAGAATAGTGAAAGTACCGTGGACCGCCAGAGAACACGCAAACCTGTCTTGGACAAAGTCCATTCACAATGCCCTTTAGAAGCAAGGATGACAAAACTTTGCCTCACGGCCTTTGGACATCAGTAGCTGTAGATGGGCATCGTGGTTGGTAAAGTAGAGGGTCCATGGGGACAAAAGGAAGATTGTCAATGAGATCGATTGATGCTGTGAGTCAGAACTAACTCGGTGGCACCCAACAATAACAAATAGTTGTGCACAACACAAAGCAGCAGTAATATTAAACCAATTTGATGCGTGAGCTTCCATGTCAAGGCCTTCCCCAGCACATATCCTTGAGCCTACGCCTGTTCCCCTTACCTGACTCACAAAAATTCCATGCATACCAGGATGAAACACCACCCAACCCTGCACTAGCCTCACAATTGTTGTTATGCTTGGCCTTAGGGTCAATCGATCTCATTGAGAATCTTCCTTTTTGAGCCTAAGCCTGTTCCCTTTATCTACCCTAAGTGAGAAATAGCATCCACCAGCGCAAAAGGTTTATTGAGTGTTTGTTGTGTGCCGACGGCCTTGGGCTCATTGAATTCTCACAATAACCCTCTGGGAAGGCACTATGGCTATTGCCACTTCCAGATGAGAAAAGGGAGACTCCGAAATGGTGGGAATGTGTCCAAGGTCCCGCGAGCAAGAAGTACAGAGAGGGGATGTGGCACTGAGCAGCCAGACTACAAACCCAACAGCCCCCTTACATTCCAAGTCCTAGCAGAGGCCTGGAGAAGGGCGTGATGCTTCTTGTAGAGGGGCTGTAAAAAGAGGAAGGCCTTCCGTGAGATGGATTGACCTAGAGGCTGCAACAATGGCCTGAAGCATAGGAGCCATTGTGAGGAGGAGATAGGACCGGGCATGGCATCCTTCTGTTGTGCCAAGGTTGCTATGGGTCATAGCCAACTCAACGGCAGCTAACAACAAAAATAATGGCAGTAGAAACTAACAGACCACAGTGAAGATTTCCCTGCATGTAGTTTCATATTTTCATGAGGGAAAGAAATCGTTCTTTGTAGGTTTGCATGATGTCATCGTGGAAACAAACAGCCGCCAGCACATGTTCTTTTGACCAAGTTGGTACCTTCAAAATCATACACATTTCCTTTGATAAAGAGATTGATTTCCCCTGCATTAGCTAACACCTCGGTTGGTTTAAAACATAGAGTGTATTCCATTCAAATCTAAATGAGAAAATGTTCTTGTTTTCCTACGTGAAATGTGAAAGCAGTCTTATTGTCTGAGAAATCTCCAGAAAAAAGACCATAAGAGACCAGGCTTGGGCTTAAGAAAATGGCCGAGGTTGCTTGCTTGACAACAAGGCAGAAGGCGAGCTTAAAAGGGGACTAACCTCTGTGATTCAGTGTGGAACACTGAAGGTGGAACAGACACGGCCATCAATGAAGTCTAATGCGACACTGGTCTTTTATTGAGAGGGCAGGTTGAGTATTTTTACGCAGTTAAAATGAAGTTTTTTGTCAACTGCGATGTCTCGAGCTCTTCTCCCAGAAAGAGAGACGGGGGAGTACACCTCTCCAAAAAAGGGTTAGTCTCAAATTAACTTGTTGTTATTGTATTTAGAAGCCACCAAGTCAGACCCAAGGACAAACAAATCGGTCTTGGAAGAAGTAAGGCCAGGGTGCTCCTTAGAGGCAAAGATGGCCAGACTTCACCTTACAGACTTTGGACAGGTTGTCAGCAGAGACCAGTCCCTTCTAAAGGACAGCATGGTTGGTAGAGGGGCAGCGGAGAAGAGGAGGCCCTTAGGAGATGGATGGACACACTGGCTGCAACAACGGGCTCAGGAACAGGAAGAATTATGAGCGTGGCCCAGCACTAGGCAGTGGTCCCTTCTGTTTGCACGGGGCACGATGGGTGAGAACCAACTGGATGGCACCAACAGCAACGCTGAGTGTCGCCATGGTGTTTCTCTCAAGAGCTACACTCACTAGAGAGGGGGAGTCAGGGGGCATCCATTTTGAAATCTGAGATAATGCCCACATTTGTAGAGAAAGAAAAAGAGCAAACACAGGAGAGATTTGAGACTGCTGGAAAGCTTCTGCTTCTGAAAGTGGGGACGATTGCATGGTGTTTGGTTGGTACATTTCACGGCACCATTCATCAACCTTCACATGTATGTACTAAGAGGTACCCCCCAAAATGGAAAAAGCTCCACCGGGTGGAACTTTCATAGTATGAATTGTTCCCACTAGTGAACAACTAGCTCTGAATTAGTGCACCCAGTGGCATTCCCTGGGAAGGTTCCCTCTGGTCACAGTGAATTTTTTCATAAAAGTAATTTTGCTCGAACCTCATTTTACGGGATGGCCGATTGAAGAGAACAGTGTGCAGCTGTGAAATTTTGTTTTCTGCACGGGAAAAATGCCTCAGGAACTGTTGTGACGGTGGGCACAGCTTGCAAAGACAGCGCTATGGGCAAAACCCAAGTGTCTGAGTGGTTTTCTCATTTCAAAAAAGGTGAAATGTCAACTGATAGCAAACCTCATTCTGGAGATCTGTCAACTTCCGGAACAGATGAAAATGTCCACTCATAGTGCATTTGGCGTTCATTCCACCAGGTCAGACTGTTCATCGAGCTTTCTATTTAGAGGTTATGAAAAGATTGCGTAACAGTGTGCAACAAACTAGGCCTGATTTGTGGCACACAGAAGACTGGTTTTGCCACCATCACAATGCACCTGCTCATGCAGCCATCTCAGTGTGCCAGTTTGGGGCCTGAATAACAGCATGCCTCTCTTGTCCCTCACACCTCACTCACCCGACCTCACTCCATGTGACTCCTTTTAGATTCCACGAATGAAAAGGGACATGAAAGGACAGCGATTTGACGACATAGAAGAGGTGAAGAAAAAAAACGAGGGAGGTGCTGTCAGCCATCCAAACAGAGGAGTTTGAAAAATGTTTCCAAGAATGAAATTGCAGATTTGACAAATGTATTATGTGTAATGGAGAGTACTTTGAAGGTGATATGGTTTTTCTGTTAAAAATAAATAAATAAATAGCTTTGAAAAAAAGTATTCTGATTTGCGCCGGTGGCGGGGGGGGGGATACCCGCCTCGTATGTGCACTTTTCTCTATACACGTTCTTTTAAAACATGAATGGGCCCCTTCACACCCACTCGGATGGTTATTATATAATATATATTATATATATAATTTTTTTAATGGCAAAGGACAGTGTTGGTGCCAATGAGGGTTTGGGGAGCTCTGCTCATTGCTGCTGGGAATGTAAAGCGGCACAACCTGTGGGAAACAGTTTTGTTGGTACCTCAAAAAGTTCAACACAGAATCGTCATATAAGCCAGCAGTTCTGCTCCTCCAAACACACCCAGAAGACACTAGACACCACAGACCCAAGCCGTCCCACGTCCACTAATGCTACTGCAGCCGCCGTCCAGCTGCAACAGGCAGGAACGCAGGGGCTCCTCAACCATCAAAGGCGAATGGGATAAAAATATAGATATAAATAAGTTTAAACACCATGAGATATACATCTATATAATAAAAATATAAACACTTGCGCATGTGCACACACCCATAAGCAAGGGCTTCAAAAGTTTGATGGAATTTAAAAAGTGGATCTTTTTCCAGGAATTTTTTGAAATCCCCTCCTGTAGCATGGCAGCATTACCCAGCCATGAGGGAGATGGGGAGTCTGGGTAGCTGCTGTGGCATGAATAAACCATTAAACGAGGGAAGACGCCAGACACCAAATGCCAGGTGTTGGGTGATCCCGCTTGTATGAACGACCTAAAATGAGCAAGTCCATGGAGGTCCGCATTTACTAGTGGACACAGCAGGTGTGGAGGAGCTCTGCTGGCATAGTGGTGACATGCTGGGCTGCTAAGTGCAAGGTCAGCAGTTTGAAGCCACCAGCCGGCACCTCAGGGGAAAGACAGGACTTTCTACTCTTGCAAAGAGTCACAGCCTTAGAAACTCACAGGGGCAGGTCTACCCTGTCCTGCACGGTTGTTATGAGTCAGCATCAACTCGATGGCCGTGGATTTGGTTTGGGGCTTTTGCTTAAGAGACACCACCCTGAATTTCTATTTTAAACGCTCAATCCAAACTCACCCAGGCTCTACTTAGGATGATGAGAAACATGGGGGTGGGGGTACTGACGGTTGCCCAGCGTGGTGCTCATAACTACAGGCACTGGATCTGACCGTCAGTGTGACATTGACTGAAAGGAAAATAGCAGTAACAGAGAAGCGGGGGCTGGGAGGTGGGAAGAAGGTGAGCAGAGCTCCAGATGACAGGTTAAACCTTCCAATTGACAAACTTTTCAACACGGTGTGCCTGGCTCCCAAGGGCGGGTGGGGGGTGGGGGGGACAGAAGAAAATGCAATATCCCAAGTCCCGCTCCACCCTACAAGCAGATGTTGAAACCATCCCCTTCTGTTTCCTCTGATTCTGTCCAAAGTACAACAAAAACTAAGAGACCCGAGAGTCCATGCTTTGTCTCTGGCAGCAGCTGCCCTGAAAGCCAGTCAAAACTGGGCCTCTTTCTAGAGAGATCCCTGGAGGCCAGTGTGTTTGTTAGTCAGGGTTGACTAGAGAAACAAATCCATAGATACTCATATATGTATAAGAAAGGACTTTATCTATAAGAGCAATTGTATATTGAGAAAACTTCCCAGTCCAGTCCAGATCAAGTCCATAAGTCTGATATTACCCCATATGTCCGACACCAGTCCGTAAATTCCTCCTCAGA
This sequence comes from Echinops telfairi, assembly GCF_000313985.2. NCBI lineage: Eukaryota > Metazoa > Chordata > Mammalia > Afrosoricida > Tenrecidae > Echinops > Echinops telfairi. The sequence goes on from NW_022111373.1 coordinate 148,341,451, forward strand.
CCCACACAACATATGATATGACGCCGAATGCAGGAAGATCACACAGGCCGGTGGGTGGAAAGTCTTGGGGATCCAGTGGTGGTGGAAGCATCTCAGCACTGGCGTGGGTCTCCTCATGTCTCCTCCAGCTCCAGGGCTCTGGCTACATCAGTGGAGCTCCATGTGGCTTGTCAACAGGAATGTCTCACAGGGAGTGAGTGCATCTGGCCTCTAGTTAGCTACTTATCTCCATGGCACCTTCAAATGAGGTCATCAAGCTGTGACCTGATTGGCAGGCTGGACTCCACCCCTTCCCAAGTTGACACCAGATTATGTAACTACCACATCCAGTCACCCTTCAGCACCCATACTGAACAGTCTCAACGCCCCTTTCTCCCCCTTTGTAGGCCTGGGCACTTGTGGTGTGTGCACCTGGCTGCCTAGAACTTGGTACCTGGCCTGCTGGAGTACATAAAACAAGCATCTCCAAGTTGCCCCGGCTCAGGGCAGCCCACGTGGGTGAGTGGAGAACTGCGATGCAGAGCTTGTCCGCAGCAGACTCTCTGGACACGCATGGCTAGAACTGATTTCCCAAGCTCCTTTGAGTAGGCAAGAGACGCCACCCTTTCTGTTAGCAGCCAAGCATAGGAGCTGTTCTGAATCTTCTGAAATCTCTCTAGTTCTTAAGAAGGTATTTGGTCTTCATAGGTTCTCAAACATACTTGGCCTCCCACCCCTCCGATTTTTTTTTACAAAAAGAAAGTCAATGTGTTTGCCTAATTTTAACAGTTTTATTGACAAACAATCCACACATCATATGCTTCAGTCATCCAAGCACATTCACCAGAGCTGTGCTGCCAGCTCCACTATCACTTCCAGGAGAGCCTTTCTTCCTTGTACTCCTCGTTGTTGGCTCTGCATGTCCCGCCAACCTCCCTTGCCACCACCCCCTTTTCAGAAAACAGATGAAACAGGTAAGAAGAGTGTGTTTCCACCACCCCCTTCTTTTGATTCAACATTCCCACTTGCACCAGAGGTGATGGCCATGCCTCTGGGTCTTTCCTGAGCCCCCCAGACGGTGGTATCACCCTCTTTGAGAAACAGCACTCAATGTGATTTCTTTACCATCTTAATTTTTAATGTTTAAATTAAATTTTAATTAAAATACATTAAATTTTCATGCATTATTTCAGCAGATTGCATTGAAGAAATTAAAAACGGCAAATGTTGTTGATGTTATGAGTTGCCCTTTGAGTTAGTCCGACGCATAGTGACCCAATGTACAACAGAGTAAAATGCTGCCCGGTCCTGCATCATCCTCACAGTTGTGATTATGTTTGAGCCCAGTGTTGCAGCCACCGTGTCGACCCACCTTGTCTAGGGCCTTCCTCTTTTACACTGCCCCTCTGCTTGACCAAGCACAAGTCCGAACTGACTCAATGGCAGTACATGTGAAAAAAAGCACCAAATAGAAGACAGTTTTCTCATAGTTCCAATAAGAGAAAATTCCATGCACCAAGTAAATCATTCCTCTGAAATCAAAGTACAATGGGGGGAGGGGGGGGAGATGAATGGAGCCATTGCTTCGGGATCACTGAATGACTAATCAGGGCGACAGAATAATCTGGAAACACGTAGTGATGATGGCTACACATTATAAATGCGATAGATGTCACAGAATTCTAAGTGTTGAATTGGCAAGTACTTTGTATTTCTATATAGTTCTGTGACTCAGTGAAAATGTATTGCAATTGTCGATATGTGCCTTCGAGTTGGTTCCAACTCATAGCGACCCCATCTATACACAGCGCAAAGAACTATTGCTAGGTCCTGGGCCATCCTCAGAACAGTTGCTCGGTTTGAGCCCACGGTGCTGGCTGTTCTGCTCGTCCACCCTGCAGAGCGTCTCCCCCTTTTTCTCTAAAACCTCCCTTCACTGAGCACGATGCCCTGCTCCAGCCATGCCTAATAGCATGTCCAAGTACGTGAAATGAAGTCTCACCAACTTTCTTCTAAGGTGCATTCCAGCTGTGCTTCTTCCAAGACAGATGTGTGTGGTCTTCTGGCATGGTGTATTCAATATGCTCTATCAGCATCATCACTCAAGTGCATCAGTCCTTCTTTGATCTGACTTCACCATGATCTAGTTCTCACATGCAGATGAGGCGTGGGTCAAGTTCACCTCAGTCCCCAAAGTGATGTCTTTGCTCTCTTGTACACAATGTGGCGTTTCATTCTTTGACTATGGCTTCCTGAGCATTGATCATTGGTCTAAGTAAAACAAAATCCTTGGCATCGATATTTTCTCTATTTATCGTGGAATGTATGGATCGACTTGTGGGGACTTTTGTTTTCTTTACGTTGAGGTGTCATCCATACTGAGGGCTGTAGTCTTTGGTCTTCATCAGCAAGGGCTTCAAGTCCTCCTCCCTCTCAGCAAGCAAGGTTGGGTCATCTGCAAATCGCACGTTGCTAAAATGCCCTCCTGCAATCCTGATGCACGTTCCTCTTCACAAAGTCAAACTTCTTGAATTATTTGCTCAGCAAGCAGAGGGAATAAGTATGATGAAAGGATACAAATATGATGCACACCTTTCTTGATTTTAAACCAGGCAATATCCCCCTATTTTGTTCAACTACCTCTTGATCTATGTACAGGCTCTGCACGAGCATAATTCAGTGTTCTAGAATCCTCATTCTTCTCAAAGTTGTCCGTAAGTTGGTTTATGATCCACACCATCAGATTCCTTTGCCTAATCAGTGAAACACAGTAAGCATCTTCCTGACAGTCCCTGCTTCCAGCCAAGATCCATCTGATACCAGCAACGAGAGAGCTCCTTCCATGTCCTCTTCTGAATTTGGCTTGACTTTCTAGCAGATCTCTTTCTACATACTGCTACAATCATTTTTAAATTATATTCAGCAAAATCTTACTTGCCTGTGATATTAATGATATTGTTCAATAATCACTACATTTTGTTGGATCACCTTTCTTTGGAATAAGCAAAAATATCAATCTCCCAGCTAGTTAGGCAGGTAGCTAGCTCATAGCTCTTCCAAATGTCTTGGCATAAACAAGCGAGTGCTTCCAACACTATATTGGTTGGTTGAAACAACTCAATTGATATTCCATCGATTTCTGCATCCTTGCTTTTTACTAATGCTTTCAGTGCGGCTTGGATCCTGCCCTCAGTGTCGTCGGCTCTGAGTCCTAGGCTACCTCTTGAAATAGTTGAGCATTAGCCAAAACCTTTCTGACACATCGATCCAGTATATTTCCTCGGTCTTCTTTTCATGCTTCCTGCAGGTTTCAGTCGTCTGCCCACAGAACATACCCGTGTTTCAGCCAAAGACTTAACGCTTTTGTTCAGTTCTGTCTGCTTGAGAAATTCTCCAGTGTGCTCTTCCTTTCTGGCTTTCTAATGCCAAGACTTTGCAGGCTTCATCCTACCCCTTCACTTTGTCTTCTCGAGCCGCCCTTAGAAGTCTTCTGCTCAACTTCCTTTTTTTTTAAACTTTTCTTCTGTTCATTTTAGAGACTCTGTGATCAAGAATGGAGCCTTGGAAGGACAGTGGTTATGTGCTGGACTACTAACTGTGAAGACGGCAGTTCAAAACCACCAACTGCTTTGCAGGAGAAATATGAGGCTTTTTGCTCCGGTAAAGAATTCAAGTCTCAGAAACCCACCGGGACGGTTCTATCCTGTTCTACAGCGCTGCTATGAGTCAGAATCACCTCAATGGCCGTTAGTTTGGGGGGGGTTGGGTTTTTTATGATCAACAGCAAATTTCAGAGTCTCTTCTGACATCCATTTCCGTCTTTTCTTTATTTCCTGGGTTTTCTGACCCTTTGTGTGTGTGTTATGCATGACTCTGATTACATCTCACAACTCCTGCTCTTCGGCACTATGTGTCAAACGAGGTCCAGCGTGTCAAATCACTCCTGGCCTGACGCACAAGGATGAGAAACCGCTGCAGACATCATTAATAACCAGAACCTGGAATGTATGCAGTGTGAACTGGAAGTCACCAGCACCATCACAGAACACATCAAGATCCTACCTAGGTGGGCGTTAGGGGACCGATACGGACCGGCGCTGGCCACTTTCAATCTGGCCGGCATATGGCACACAGGAATGGTGTCACACATCGTAAAAAGAGCATTTCCACAGCTGGCCTGAAATTGGACGCTTTCACTGATAGGATAATGGCCATATGCTCACCAGGAAAACCAGGAAATGTCACAAACATCCAAATTCACACCAGCCTTTAATGACGACGACGAAGAAATCGAAGACTTTTACCAACTTGTGCTGTCTGAAAGGGACCGAACATGAAGTGCAAGTGCATTGATCAGTACTGGTCACCAGGAAGTGGGGACAAGGCTGAAGGAAGGAGCAATAGTTGGAAATACAAGCTACGTGACAGGAATGTCTGAGCATGGTAGAATCTCATAAGACTAATGGCATCTTCATTGCAAATACCTTTTTCTTTGCAAAAGTCTGATAGAGAACTTTAGTCTAGACTGGACCAAATATCTTGGCAATCACAAAGGACACCAAGAGCCAGGTTCAAACATATTTTCAGCCTCTGGCACCATACAAGGTATTAGAGGCAGGGAACAGAGGGCTTGTACCTAACTCCATTGGGGGAAGGTTCTGAAATTCCCTAACAGCCTCCCAGCAAAGTCGGCCAATCTGGCATCCACCTGGAAGCAGATGAGGCAAATTTAAACCCTCTGAAATGCCACAGGCAGCACATCCCAGGTGCCCCTGAGAAGAGGGTTCTGAGATGAACCCCACCTTCTGGGACTAGAAAATGTCATGTATGGCTCTTCATCTCAGATATCCCAAGTAGAAAATTCAATATAAATAAACCGCTCTTAAATCTTAGTAGCCTGTGCAAAGTTATTAAGTTTTTTCTTGTAATTCTCAGTATTTTCTCAATTTCTAAGAATATTTTTAACTGCAGTTGGAGAACATTACCAGAGCTCCCTTGTAGCTAATTTAATACCTGTGAGTTCCCCAAGGATATTACCAAAAGATTGTGAAGCTTAGGGGATTAAGTGCTTTACATTTTATTACAAAGGTACACGCTCAAGATGCATAAAGGTCTTATTATCTGAAGAATACTTTCCCTGTTTAAAAGTCAGTGCATGTATTGAATTATTTTAGAAGAGGAAATTATTATGTTAAAGTGTGTCACCATCAATACAATAATGTGCTTAAATACAATTCAAAGATAAAATGTCAAGAAAATTAAGAACAAAGTTCTAATTCCATTACAATGCCACCCTGTGTTTATAGAAAACCCCTTTTCAGGAATTATTAGTCATATAACCTTGGATTTCTCTCATTACTGTTCACTCATGTCCCACATCAGGAGTACCACCCTACTCTTCCACGCTCCTGAAAAATCACTCCTCAGAGGGACTCAAAGCAAATGCGCTTAGTTAAAACGAACCATCTTCCCCCACTGAGGTAAAGGGGATGGGGTGTCATGCTTCCCTTTTTGGCAGAAATGTCGGTGAGGCACCTGTTGGTGAGAAGATTGTGAGGTAGGTGAGGTCGTGGCCTTGCAGCTGGTGAGCCCTGGAGCCTCCTGGTCATGTGCTTGTGTTGTATTGGCCATCAAGGCTTGTTGTTCTTGCTGCTGTTGTTGTTGTTGTTGTTCTTGTTAGGTCCCCTCTAGTTGGCTTCAACCCATAGCAACCTTATGCAAAACAAGAACACCAACCAAAAAAACTGAGCAAATAATCAGAGAGGCTGAGTCATATGCAGAAGAATGAAGCAGCAGGATCTCAACAACCTGCAATATATGCAAGAGAACACAACCTTGCTTGCTGAAAGAGAGGAGGACGTGAAGCCCTTGCTCATGAAGATTAAAGATTGCAGCCTTCACGATAGATTACAACTCAATGTAAAAATGACCAAAATCCTCACAACAGTGGTCAGAACCAATTTATGGCATCTATCAACAACAACACCAGTCAGCTCCCGTCCACTGCAATGCGATGCCCAACGGAACAAAACCCTGCCCAGTCCCCAGCCGTCCTCGCTTGTGCCTTCGCTTCAGCTCATGGTCGCAGCCAGCACGTCAGTCCACCTCCTGGAAGGCTTTCCTCTCTTCCATTGCCCTCTTCTTGACCAAGCATGACGTTCTGCTCCAGGGGCTGGTCTCTCCTGACAGCATGTCAAACGTACGAGAGACTAGGGAGTGGAGTAGCAGTCTTGGGGCTCCAAGGCCACCCAGCTGTGACTAGAAAGGGGGTCAAGAAGAAGGAGATTTCCATGCTACGCCTTCCCCCACCCACTGTCTCCATCTTCCACCGCAGGTATGGTGCTCTGGATGTCTTATTTTCAAAAAGAAATGCCCACAGGGGCATCGCCATGGTAACCAGGGGGCAGCACTGCCTTTTGGAAAGGCTTTGGAAAGCCCTTCCCTGGGTTTCTCTCCCAAGAAGAGAGTGGAAAACACGGGAAAATAGTTACACTCGGGGATGAAGGCAACAGGCATGCTTCCAGAAGGGAAAGGGGAGCGAAAGTTAAACCACCCATGGGTTCGAAGCGATACCATTCACCCACAGCTGACCTATGATGCAACTTGGTTGCTTTCCAGCAAGCCCTGGTGGCGTCGTGGATTATGTGCTGGGATGCTAACCACAAGGTCAGCTGTTTGAATCTACCAGCCGCTCTGTGGACGAACTGAGAGATGAGGCTTCCTGCTCCCCTGTGCAGCCTGTCCAAGACACCCTTCTGCTGTCGACAGAATTGCTATGAGTCGAAATCAACTCGCTGGCAGGGGGGCTTTTTGCTTGTTTGTTTGTTTGGGTTGTTTCTGAATCTTATTGGAAGACATATGATTAGGTGTAGCTATGAACTGTGCCGTGGAAGGATGGATAAAAAGGAAACTTAGAGGAGATGATGCAGATGTTTTGACTGAGTCCCTGGTGACATAAATGGTTCAGCGTGGGACTGCTCACTGCCACACACGAGCAAGGCCTGGCAACCAGCTCCCAGAAGGCCACAGTGCCACTCGGCATACTTGGGCAGCCACGGGTCACCACAAGCCAAGCTCCATTCCACAGCAGCTAACAAACAAACAGCACAAAAGCTGAGAAGCAAATATGAGACCTCCAGATGCAATAGCTGAGTGTGTGTGTGTGTGTGTGTGTGTAAAACATTTGGGGGGTTTTGCATCTTATTTTTGGTACACCTGTATGGTGTCCAACTTTCCAGCCACGAACACCTGTGTTTTATGATCACCTCCATTAGTTGCCATCAAGTCACCCCGTGTGTGTCCGGGCAGAACTGTGCTCCGACGGGTTTCCACTGGCTGATCTGTAGGAATGAGATCGCCTGGCCTGTCTTCTGACTACCCTTCAACTGCCACCCTCCCCTTAGCAGGCGAGCACAGGGGAATGCCACATCGACAGGCTGTGGATGTCATGAACCGTTGCCTGCGGAGGGGAGCGCGTGGCCCGGGCCTGGCCTCTGTAGACCTGGGTTCGAATGCTGGTCCGTGGGAAAGTGGGAACGGTCAGCTGTTCCCAGACACCAGCTGCCGTGGCATCGACTGACCATAGTGTGGATGCTGGCTCACGGCGAACCACCCAGCACTGTCAGAGTAGAACGCAGCAGCTCAGTGGGCATGGCAACAGCTCCCTTTGCAGAAACAGACAGTCAGGTGTTTCTTCTGAGGTTCCTCTGGGCAGACTCAAACCTCCCAGCGGTCAAGACCCAAACTGCCAAGTGGTCAAGTATATTCACCATGTTCACTAGCCGGGGTGCTCCCTGAAGACACTGTCCCAGCAGAGATGGGTTATTTGTCCCGTGTGACCTTGGTAAGGAACCAAGCCAACAATTCTCCCCCCTGCTTCAGTGGGTGTGTAATGATGTCGGGAGGAGCAAGGAGATTCTGGGATGGGGATGTGTTGGGCTCTTGGGCATGCAGGAGGCAGAAGGAAGAGAGGGCTGGAGAGGGAGGGGAGGGGGCAGAGGAACCAAGGCTGGTTCTGGTGCGCCCTAAGCCGGACCCAGATGAGGCTCGAGACCTTGGGGCACACCCACTGCGTCTGAGCATGCCCCTTTTGTGCTGGATCAGGCTGGCTCCCTGAATGGGAGCATGCATCCTCACCCAAGCCAACCCCCTGCCCTGAGGGTGCTCTGGGAGCCGTGGGGGACCAGCTGGCCACCTGAGGAAATACATTCTGAATTGCAGAGTGTGGAGTGCATGTGTCCCTGACATGGTTGGATAATACGGCTCTTTTGTGTAACATTGGGCATAGAATTGGCCAGCCCACAACACCATACCATGAATGGAGCAAGAAGCTCCTGGGACAATGTGGGTGTCTGTCCTCATTTAGAACACGGACTGCTGGGTAGCCTACTTCAGACACGGGCAAAAGTCACGGAGAGAGGATAGGATTGCCACGAACCATCCCACGTCGTCCGGAAACTGGTGTTCTCAAGCCTCCGGTGCTTCAAGACCACCCTTGTGATCAGAGCTGGATGGAAAAACTGAGCAATCCTCACCTCATTTGCATGGCCCCACCCCCACATGGGTAAGCCATGTGCCTTATTTACATGGTTAGCAAGCTATTCAATCCTATTGGTGGGCCACGGACACCTCATATTTGCATACTCCTGCCCAGTCAAGTAGGAATTAAAAGACGGTGGCTAGAAGGACCAGATCAAGCGATTCGCTGCCCTGAACTCACGCACAGTAACATGTATGGCAGTTGCTGAAGTCAGTTGAAGGACCCGCAGGCCTGATGTTGGGCCTGAGAATGCAAACCAATGGCCCAAAAGCCATTCTAGCAGATATATCGATACCACGTTGAGAACAAAGATGGGGAGGAGGAGGAGGACCATGGTGATACTGAGAATAATTATTTTGACGAGGACGATGATAGCGATGTTGGTGACGATGGTCGTGACGAAGAAGGCCTGGGACCATTCTGGTCATGACGGTGATGGTGGTGCTGGTTTCAACAAGGGTGATCATGGTGAGATCATTGTTGTTCGATGCTCTCCAGTTGGCTCTGACCCATAACGACCCTATGAACAAAAGAACTAAACACGTCCTGGTCTTGCGCTATCCCCACAATTATCCCTGCGTTTGAGCCCATTGGTGCAGCCAGCGTCAATCCGTCTTACTAAAAGTCTCCCTCTATTTCACTGACTTTACCAAGCCGATATCCTTCCCAGAGACTGAGAAAGGGCTGTGAGAGAGAGGCGTGGCAGAAAAGCAGTAGCAGCAACATCAAGGGCAGGAGGCAGAGTGGTGGACTGCCCAGCGCATGGAGCCGGAAAACAGAATGCTTCAAAGTAGGAGGCCTACTTGCAGAGTGAGCTGCCTCTGGCACTTAATCGAGAAAACTAGGTTTGCTGGCCCACAGAACAGAAGCCTAGCACTCTCAGGCCAAAGCTTAGGAGAGGGTGATGCAGCCCCTGGGCATTTATCAGCAGCCCTAACGGAGCCTTGTAACATTTGCCCACGCAAGACAAAGGCCACAGGACTGCATGACTGAGAGCTGAGGACCAGAGAGGAGATGCCTGGGAGGATGGCTGAGAAGAGGCATTTCTGACCAGAAGAACTGCATCCTGAGCGGTTCTGATCTTGAGCTATAACGTGCTAATGCCCCTGATGAACTCCACCACTGGGAGTGGCTCTGAGCTCCGTGCGGTCAGTGAGATGGACTTTCAAGTGCAGCAGGGCGTGCTTTGGGGGGCTGATTGATGTCCAAACTGCTAACGAAGTGTGGCCAGTGGAGGTGTGCCTGGCCTCTCAGCCTCCGAGGAAGCGGCTGCCTTGGGCGAATGGATTTGATGCTTCCTCCCCCTCATGAAGTCCGAGGGGGCAGATGTCACAGCCTCGTCATTCCATAACCACTCCTCAGCAAGCCCATCCCAGAAGAGTCCATCTGTAGATGAGACATTGGGGCGGGGGGTGGGGGGAGGGTGCCAAGACCCCAAAACAAACTCACAGCCATGGAGCCAATTCTGTTTCCTAGCGACCTAGGTCAAGGTAGAATTGCCCCTATGGGTTTCTGAGACTGTTGATTCTGTATGGGAGTAGAGAGCCCCGTCTTCCTCCTGAGAAGTGGCTCGTGATTTCAAACTGCTGACCTTGTGGTTAGCAGCCCAACACATAACCACTATGCCACTGGACTCCTCTAAGGTCTGGGACCACACCACTAATGAGATTAGGGTACGTCCTCAACATCTCATCAAGAAGCAGGAGATGCAGCAGGGACCACATCAAACAGGAGCCGCGGCCCCCGGGGCCTGTACTAACAGAGCTGGAAGCGATGGACTATTTTTGGAAAAGGGGAGGAGGGAGGTGCACCCTCATACTCCTTCAGTGATGTCCACGAGGACAGATGCCCCAATTTCAGGCGTCCTCTCCCTTGGCTTTTTTCTGGAAATAGCCTTGGACTGAAAGAAGCTAGTGCATCCTGCTACCGCAGCACATTGGAACATCCTGATGAAGAGCCAGCCCCCCTTGCTCTGATTTCTCCCTCCCTAAGCACACTCCAGAACCACAGTGCGGTCCTCTGACCAAGAGGGCTTGTCCCCAGGCCCTGACCTGGGGCTGTTCTCCTCTCAGGAGCAGGGCCCAGGCTGCAGAGACACAGAAGAGGCAGAGGCCGACAGGACACAGTGGGGTAGGACCTGGGCTGGGTCAGCCATGGTCTGGAGGGTCCCTAGCACTCTAGGCCAGCCTCTTCAATCAACAGGACTGTGGCCCTGAGGTCAAAACTCCCTAAAACACCCTTAACCTCTTCTGAGCCCTGCAAAACTGCTTCCAGAAAATCTCCCATGCACACCCCCTCCCCACCACCAAAGCCCCTCCTCTGCAGTGCCCAAGCTCCCAGGCCCATGTGAAGGCTATCCCCGGAGCTCGGCCTGTGCGGGACAACCAGGGAGCGTGGGACATAGATGGAAGAAATGGGTTTCTGACCAGATGAAGAGGGTGGGCAGGGAACTTCTCACTGCAAATGTTCTTTGTTCCCTTAGACATGTTCAAACTAAGTACACTGAGTGCAGAGTAGATGATACAAATCGCAGCTCCTTAAAGAATCAGGCCGCATCACCCGAGGGCAGAGCTTCTTCAGTTATTCAAGTTCGTGTCCAGTGTCAGAGAAGGCCCTTGTGTCGAGAGGTGCGTGGCACGTTTAAAATGAGTGGTCATGAATGTGAAGGAAACAAACTGGCCTGCCCTCATTCAGGCCTGGGATCCACCTGGCATAACGTCTACTGCAAGGTCAGCAGTTCGAGACCACCGGGGGCTCTGTGGGAGAAGCTGTGGCTTTCTATCTCCCTAGAGATTCACAGGCTCACACTTTCCATTCCCATGAAGGTTTTCAGAAGCACGCAGGGGCCGTTCTACCCTGTCCTGTAGGGTCCCTATGAGTCGGAATTGACTCAGCGGTAGTGAGCTTCTTGTTGTTGTTGTTGTTGTTGTTGTTGTTGTCACCGTCGTCCTTTTTCTAAAGTGTTAAAGAGCCAAGACTTCACTTTGAGGACCAGGACGTGCCTGACCCAAGTCATGGTATTTTCCATCGCCTCCCAAGCTTGTGAGAGCTGGACAATGAAGGCCGAAGACCGAAGACCGCAGCACTGATGCCTCTGAGATCCAATGTTGGCCACGAATATTGAACGTTACCATGGAATCCCAAAGCACACAAATCTGTCCGGAAGAAGGAGACCCAGAATGCTCCTTAGAGCCAGAACGGCAAGACGGTGTCTCCCGCACTTCGGACGTGTCATTAGGGAGAACAGCCCCTGGACAATGCCGTCCTGCTTAGCAGAGTAGAGGTCGTGAAAAAGAAGGAAGACTCTGAGCAGGATGGAAGGCACCGGACGCAGCAGGGCTTCCTTCTGCAGTAAGGGGGCCACTCAGAGTCAGGACGGCCTTGGTCAGCACCTGACAGCGACTACCTGAACGTCCCCTTGAATCCCCTCTAGCCCGGGTCACAGCCCTCACCTGGGCTCACGCTGCGTCCAGGACACGTCATTGAAATCACCCCAGCAGTGGTTTCATCTGCCCGGCTTGTGGGGATGGAGGAGGTGCAGGACCAGCACCCTCTGCTTGTGCTCCACAGGGAGTCCCCCAGGAATGAGGCTGAATCGGCAATGGCCAATGCTATCACTTGTGTTCGTCCACTTCATCTTCTGCCTTCCGTCCACTTCATCTTGTTCCTTCCGCAGGAGGGACATCTGCTCCAGGGCACACCTGGGCGAACCCTCAGTGCTCGGGAAGACGTGTGCTTCGGCCTGTGCATGGCGTGGTCTGGGGAGTTCATGAAATGGGTGTCTGTGTCCCCCCACTCCTGAGGCAAGCACCTGAATGATGGGAGTGGGGCTCTAACAGAGATAGAAAACCAGGCACCCCCTGGAAACGCAGGAGAACGTGAGGGTGCAGGATAATGCAGAAGCGACTGAATGATTCAAAGGGACAGGAAGAAAAGAGAAGTGCTGAAAGCAAAGCCGCCCACACGATGACTGCTTTTCACGGGACAGGGATAGAACCATGACTTGTCTCCATCGGCACTCGGCGTCCATTCGCTGCTCACCCTCGGTCTCTCCTCCACCCGCCCTCGCTCCCAGTGCCCCGTGGCCCATTCGCTCCTGATTTGGCCAGCCCTGACCCTGCCTTGGGCCCCTTCAGTGATCCATAAATGTCCTGCCCACCATCTGCCTGGAGTTGGAGCCCTGGTTCCAATCGGCTTCTGTATCCAGGTCAGAGAAGGAGTCTGGGAGAAAGGCCAGGGGTCAAGATGATGGAAACAAAAGTCCGTAGTATAAACTGCAGAAATAAGGGGGCTTGCTCCCAGCTCCCAGGACATATCCCAGTCACTGGAAGTGGGGTCCAGAGGCAGGGGTTGTGGTGAGGCTGACTTGGATACACAGGTTAGGTGCCCCCTTACTTGTCTGGGTGATGCAGCTACAGCAACCTCGGGGCAGGTAGGGGCAGGGGGAGCCTTGTCTGTGTGTCCTTTAGCAGTCAGCCCTGCAAACCCATCCTCATGAACAGGACAAGTGCGTGGAGTGCACCATACCCTGGGTGGGTCCTTGGAAAGGGGAGCAGAGATGCGAGGGAGAGTCCTGGCTCCCTCCCTGAGCACCAGAGGCGGGGCCACCTCCCCTCACAGGAGGGCCTGGGAGCACTCTGCCCCCACACCACACATGCACCGCAGTTCCTTGCCCTGACCTGGGAGACTCTTGAGAAAGAAAAGCCAGATGGTATAACTCTTGATTTTTGCCATTTTGATTGGGATAAAATAGTGGCTCCTTCCAGGAAACTGTACAATTTCGTGACATTTAGGACATTGGCCAGGCTGTGACACCATCACCACTATCATTTCTATTTTTTTCCCATTTTTCTTAGTAGAGACCCCGTAATCAGTGTCTTCTATTCCCTCTCCTTCCCACCCCTTGTCATGCCTCACATAAGCTGGCCTCCAGCTGCTTGCCTGTCCTAGACATTTTGCATCAGAGGGACCTCGTCGTACTGTCCTCTTTGTGTATGACTTAGGTCACTCAGTATGGTGCTTCCCCCAGCACTTGGCTGTCGGTGTGTCATAGTGTGGTGTCTCGTGTGTTGCTATGATGTTGGAAGCTATCCCACCTGCATTTCAAATACCAAGAGGGTCACCCAAGGCGAGCAGGCTTAAGCGGAGCTCCAAGACTACGAACAAGGTGTAGGCTGACCAGTTCAGAAATTAGCCATTGAAGATCCTGTGGAGAGTGGTGAAGTACTGTCAGAGTCAATGCTGGAAGACAAGCCCCTCCGGTTGGAAGGTGCTCAAAGCATGACTGAGAAAGAGCCGCCCTCCCAATGTAGAGTTGACCTTACTGAAGTGGATGAGTAGAGCTCTCATCTCCTTTGCCAAGGAGGCACATCTCAATAGGAGAGGAAACAGTTGCAAAGATTTATTAATGATCAGAAGGTGAACTATGTGAAGTATGGTCTAGGAAAAATGAAAGGTGTCCAAGATAAAACGGAGCACATAGAGATCATCAGTGTGTTAGAATGGCTGTTTTGGCTGACAGTGTCAAGAAGAACAGACACTATAAGAGGAGTGGCATCACATCCATCATCAAAAAGAAGGTTGCAAGGCATCGTCTGAAGCACAGGGGCCCTGGTGGTGTGCTGGGTTACGCCTTGGGATGGAACGCCAAGATCAGCACTTCCATCAGCTGTTCATTGGGAGAAAGACAGGGCATTGCACTCTGGTGAAGAGTTGTCATCTCAGAAACCTGCAGGAGCAGCTCTGCTCTCTCCTACAAGGTCACTATGAATTAGAATGACTCACTGGCCGTGAGTTTTTTCATTGTTTTTGCTGTTCTTCTTGTCATTTAGGGTTGCATTTTTATTTTTGAAGTACAATGTTGTCTGCGACAGGGCAGTATCTATAAGTCTATCTGAAAATCAAGTTCATACAATGATTATTCAAGTTCATACGTTAACCACTAAAGCTACTAATACAGAAATTGAAGAACCTTACCACCTTCTTCCAACAGAAATAGAACAAATATGCAATCAAAATACATCAATGATTATTGGCTATTGGGATGCAAACTTGGAAACCAGAAGGAAGGAGTGGCCATTGGAAAACATAGCCTTGATGATAGAAACAAAACTGGAGATCACATGATAGAAGTTTTCAAGATCAAGAACTTCCTAATTGTGAATGCCTTTTACAAAACATAAACGGGGACTATACAGATGGACGTCACCAGATAGAACACACAGTAATAAAATTGACTACAGCTGTGGGAAGAGAAGACAGAAAGCTCAATTTCTGCAGCCAAAACATGGCCAGGGGTGTGCTGTGTAACAGATCATGAATTGCTCATATTTAACTTGAAGTTGCAGAGAATTAAAATGAGTCTATGAGTCTTAAAGTACAACCTTGAATATATCCCACCCGAATTTCAAGAATGTCACAAAGATAGATTTGAAGCATTAAATACTAATGATAAAATACCTGATGAGCGTGGGGGGACATCAAGAACATCATACATGAAGAAAAGCAAATAGTCGTTAAAAAGACAGGAAAGAAATAAAAGATCAAAGTGGGTGTCAGGAGAGACTCTGAAATGTGCCCTTCATCATAGAGTAGCTGAAGCAAATGGGAAAACATGATGAAGTCAAAGAGCTGAACAGAAAATTCCAGAAAGTAGCACAAGACAAAGAAAACTATTATCATGAAATGAACAAAGATGTGGAGTTAGAAAACCTTAAAATGAAGAACAAGCTCAGCATAGCTCAAGCTGGGAGAACTGAAGAAAAAATTTAAGCCTGCAAAAAAAATTTAAGCTGCAATACTGAAAAATTCTATGGGCAGAATAGTGAATGATTCAGGAAGCATCAAAAGAAGATGAAAAGGCTACACAGAGTCTCCGTATCAAGAAGAACGAGGCGACATTCAACAAGTTCAGGAGGTAGCATATAATCAAGGATCAATGGCACTGCAGGAAGAAGTCCAAGTCGGACTGAAACAGCAGCTAAAATCCTGTACATGGATCAAGAGGCCTCGTCCCAACAGAACAAGGGAATGCTGGCTGCATGGCTTCAAGTCAGGAAAGGTGTGCATCAGGGTTGGATCCCTTCATCATACCTTTTCAGTCTGTGTGCTGGGAAAATCATGTGAGAATCTGGACTATATGAAGAATACAGTGGCATCAGGATTGGAGGAACTCTTTTAAACAAACTTCCATACGCAGATGCTGGAGAAAGCCTGGGCTTTGTACTCCCATAAACAGATACCATCTCGGACACTCACAGGGGTCACTACGAGTCAGCATTGACTCAATGGCAGTGAGTCCATATGTGATAAAAAAAAAATCCTCCCTTGCTGAAATCTAGGACCGAAGCACTTACTGCTGAAGCTCAGGGATTTCAGCTTGCAATAGACAAGAAAGATTACAACTTAATGTAAAGAAAACAAGAAATCTTCACCACTTTGACCAACTGTTATGATGACTGGAGAAGAGAGTGAAATTGTCAAGGATTTCATCTTGCTTGCCTCTGCACTCGATGCTCGTGGAATCAGCAGTCAAGAGATCAAACGACGCAGGGCACTGGTCGAATCTGCTGCACAAGGCCTCTTTAGACTATTGAAAAGCAAAGATTTTACTTTGAGGACTGAGGTGGGCCTGACCGAAGCCATGGTATTTTTCATTGCATCATACGCCCGTGAAAGTTGGACATCGATAAGGAAGACTGAACAAGAAGAACCGATGCATGTGAATTGTGGGCTGGAGAAGAGCACTGAAAGGACCCTGGACTGCTGAAAGGAGAAACTGATCTGTCTTGGAAGAAGTAAGGTCAGGGTGCTCCTTAGAGGCAAGGATGCAAGACTTTATCTCACATACTTTAGACATATTGTCAGGAGTGACCAGTCCCTGGAGAAGGACACCATGCTTGGAAAAGTGGGGGCAGCAAGAAGGAGGAAGGCCCTCTAGGAGATGGATGGACACAGTGGCCATCACAATGGGCTGGAGCACAGGAACAATGGTGAGGACGCCACAGGACTGGACAGTGTTTCCTTCTGCTGCGCCTCGGGTCACTATGGGTCAGAACCGACTTGAGGGCACCCGACAACAGCAACATCATCTTCATGTATGTGTTAGACAGGGTTCTCTAGAGAGATAAAACCAAATTGCCGATAATTTACTGTACTTATTTATAAGGATAATTAGATATATAACACAAGAAATGAACTGTTGAATTATATACAGATAAATATATAATACAAGAAATGAACAGTTAAATTATAAAGCAGTACAAATGGCTCAGTGCAACTCACTCCTGTGAGAGAGAGTTGTGAGACACTAGC
>NW_022111373.1:148358576-148360281 GCF_000313985.2 Echinops telfairi
CGCACACTGGTCCGATGATCAAAGAGCGAGAGACAAGAAAGGCGAGGCTCACTGAGCCATTTATCTCTCTGCCCTTCAGTTAATGCCACTTGTGTGTATCAGCCAGGCTGTCACAATGAACTATCTCAATGTATGAATGATATGAATAATGTACATGTAGAGACACTCCATGAGCCACAGGACAATGGTAAAACGACTGCACACTGTCAAAGGCAGAAAGCTTTCAAAACCAGGAAAAGCAAGGCAGTCCTGCTGAATCCTGGCTCTCACAGGTCCCCCTGTATGATTCTCATGTTAATTTTGCATTACTATAAAGATCTTGAACAAACAAATCTGTCTCAAAAGAAGTATACATCAGGATGCTCCTTAAAGGGAAGGATGAAGAGACTTCATCTCAAGCACTTTAGACATGTTGTTCGGAGCAACTAACCCCTGGAAAAGGAAAGATCTTTCTTTTGTTCATGTATGATGTACCAGATACAATTAGATTCAGTGTGTTTCATTTACATGTATGATAGATGTTTGATGTTAGGTGTAAGTGTGATTTCATTAATGTCTGGAAATTACATATGACTAAATAATTGTGTACAGGTGCCAGGATGGCAAGTGGTAGACTGTGATAGATAGGTTTATTCTGCCAACCTGGCCAATAGGAACACGTGGGTTTAATAAGGTCACAGCTTGATTGGAGGGCAGTGAGATAAATGGCTCGGCAAGCCCTGCCTGTCTCGTTCTTGCTCTCTGGTGATTGGACCAGCATGAGGCTGCCTTAGCTAGTTCTCTGACTCAACTTGTGAGCTACACTACCCGTGGGACACCCAACCCGGGGACCGTGTCACTAGAGCTTGAGGTTCCTTCGAGACCTGCTTTGCCACACTGCTAGTGTATACATTGCTTGAGCTGGGGACTGTCAGACCCTGTCATGTGGCTGACTATTAGTGACCCACCCTGCTGTTTGCTGCCTGCATTGCTCTATGAAAGACTCAGCTGTCTGCTTCCATGACCTTGGACCCAGCAGCCTTCCGTGAGTTGAAGGACTTCCAGTATATTAACTGTTCCACGGAAGTGAGTTGTACTGAGCCCTCTGTACTGCTGTGTGGACTAATTAGCTGTTATATTCCTTCGTGCTGCATACATCTATTCATATATATGTCCACACATTGTCTGGCCAGATTTCAGAAATGGCTGCTCTCCAAAACTCAGAAGGGTTAAGAAAGAAGGAAGGCTGGAACCATGACACACAGGCAGGGGGTGGGACAAATGGGGTGATGTTATGGAGGTTGCGATCATTCATGTATTTACGGAGATGAAGCAAAATGTGTCTGAATTGTTGCATGGATGTGTCAGTCTGGGTAGACTAGAGAAAAAAATTCATAAACATGCATATGTGCATATAAGAGTTTTACATAAAGGGTAATTGTACATTAAGAAAGCATCTCAAACTAGTCCGATCTAAGCCCATAAGTCCGATATTAGCCAATATGTCCAATAACAATCTATATAATCCTCTTCAGATTCACAAAACACATGCAATGATGCCAAATGCGGGACAATCACAGGCCAGTGGATGGGAAGTCTCGTGGGTCCAGAGGCATTGTAAGCATCTCAGCACTTGACAGGGGTCTCTACATGGCTTCTCTGGTTCCCAGGGCATGGGGTCTATCAGCATAGTGCCATGTGCCTTGACAGTAGAGCCTCTCTAAGG
>NW_022111373.1:148361484-148369301 GCF_000313985.2 Echinops telfairi
TCCTCCTCCCTTTCAATATTAAGAAAATCCCCACAACAGGGTCAGTAGGTAGCATCATGGTAAATGGAGAAAATATTGAAATTATCAAGGATTTCATCTTGCTTGTATCCACAATCAATGTTCGTGGAAGCAGCGATCAAGAGATCAAACGGCACATGGCGTTGGGTCAGTGTGCTGCACAGGGCTCTTTAGTGTGTTGAAAAGCAAGGATGTTACTTTGAGGACTGAGGTGCACTGACGGAAGCTGTGGTGTTTTCAGCCACCACATAAGCATATGAAAGTTGGGCACTGAATAAGGAAGTCCAAGGGAGAACTGATGCCTTTGAATTGCGGTGTTGACAAAGAACATTGAAAGGGCTATGGGCTGTCACAAGTACAAACAGATCTGTTCTGGAAAAAGTGTAGCCGGATTGCTCCCGAGAAGCAAGGGTGATGAGCCTTCACATACTTTGGACACGTGATCATGTCCAAGCAGAGGGACAGCAAAAAATAGGAAGACCTTTGACAAGATGGATTGAAACAATGGGCTCAAGCGTGAGTGCAATTTCGAGGACGGAGCGGGACCAGATTGTGGTTCATGCTGTTGCACACAGAGCTGCCATGAGTCGGAGCCAACTCAACAGAAGCTAACAACACAACCTGTGGCACTCACCTGTGTCCTTATCGGTAAAGTGCCCTTCAGCCTCCTCGGTCGTAGTCCTAAAACACCCATCGGGACGTGATGTTTGGCTTCTGAAGATGAAGAGGAACCCTTCTCCTTGACTATGACTTTCTAAAATTCCGTCACATATTAATGTCCGTCCTTCTACCGCGCTTCCATCAGTCTGTCATGCTGTGGTGGCTTCTCTGCTGCTGTGACGCTGGAAGCTATGTCACTAGTATTTCAAAGAACAACGGGCTGGGCCACCCCTGGTGGACAGGCTTCAGTGGTGCTTCGAGATTGAGACGGACTATGAAGAACAGCCTGAGGATCTACTCCTGAAAAATGGCCAATGAAACCCTTGAGGATAACAGCAGAAGAGGAATCGTCCAACAGAGTGCAGGAAGATGAGCCCCTTGCAGCGGAAGGCACTACAAAAGCCACTTGAATGGGCTCAGTGATTGTGAAGATGCTTCAGAAGTGGGCAACACTTTGTTGTGTTGTCCAAGGGGAGACCCTTTGTTGAAGCCAGTTCTACGGCAGCCACAACCCACACCGACTTGTAAGGGAAAGAAAGGTGGCAGTGTTACTGTTTCTCATGAGAGCCTCAGGAATGCGTGCTCCACGTGAGGGACATACGGAGTATCCCAAATATCAGCGTGGGTGCTTGGGAGTCTCAGAAGTGCAATGCAGGTCCTCAAGGAGTTTGGATCTCCCAGGGGAAAGCAACAGTGAAAGAACACTAGCATTCAGGGTGATGTGTCCATCACTGGGACAGCTATATGGCTTTGAGGCACCGCCCCAGCCTGGTGTGTTAAAGGAAGGAACTTCCGGGCAGTGAGACACACACTGAGCAAAGCACCAGCACACATCAGGATTTCCCGGGTGGAGGCAAGTAAAGGGAAGGTGAGGGTACTTCCACTGCAGGGAAGGAAGCAGCTGCTGTGTAAGGAGGTCACCCCGCAGTTGGGTGCCTCGGAAGCATGAGTTGGTGTGTTGGGGTGAATGGTGACACACACTCACCTGTACAAATTCATGTTGTAAATCTTAACACCTCTAGAGGCAGAACTCGGTGATTTAGCAGGATCTGTTCCAGCCTGATGCAATAATGTAAATACCATGAGAGAGAATCACTCGATTTGTTTGTTTGTTTGTTTGTTTGTTTGTTTGTTTGTTTGTTTGTTTGTTTCCCCGAGTGCATACAAGTCACATTTACACCACACTAGACTCTTTTGGGTGTGCACCAGCATTGTGAAACCATCCTTCAGGTCTAGAACTGAGCTCTCCCTGGTGTTCGAATAGTGAGTCCTTTAAGAACAAAGGGGCAGCGTTGGCCCAAGAACAAGGGTCAGGAGTTTAGAAAGCAAGAAGGAATAGAAACAAGAACACAGGGGGGATGTGGGATGAGTAAGGTACATTGAGAAGATTTCAATGGATGAGTTGAAACAAATGTGCATGAATGGCTGAAAGTACGACGGACAAGCTGTCCTGTAAACCTTCGCCTGATTGGGTGAGAATTGGAGGGGAGGGAAAGGGGAGCTGACATCAAGGAATTCAAGGAGGAAGAAAATGTTTTGAAACTGATTTGGGTAGCAATTGTACAAACTGCTTGATGTGATTGAACTGTGAAATGGTATGGTGTCTGGATAAGCTCCTAATAAAATGGTTTGGAGGTGGAGGGAGTGGGTTTGTTATCCCACTTGGGGATAACATTTTCTCTGTGATATCGATGAGGCCACCTTTCAATGGAAGTCTGTGTTAGTCCGGTTGACTAGAGAAACAAATCCATAGGCCTCATGTGTGGATAAGAAAGAGCTTTATATCAAAGAGCAATTGTATATGGAGAGAACATCCCAGTCCAGCCCAGATCAAGTCCTTAAGTCCGATATTAGCCCATAGATGCTATACTAGCCCATAAATTCCTCTTGAGACTCACACAGCACATGCAATGATGCCAAATGCAGGAAGATCACAGGCCTGTTGGTAAAAGGTCTTGTGGATCCAGTGGCACTGGAAGCATCTCAACACTAGTGCCGGTCTCCCATGTCTCCTGAAGCTCTCTGAGTGTCTCAACAGCAGGAAAGGAAAGGCAGAGAGAGTGGGCCTGGCCTCCAGTGAGCTATTTATCTCCACCACGCCTCCCAATGAGGTCATCAAGCTGAGACATGATTGACAGGCTAGACCCCACCCCTTTGCTCAAATTGATAAGAGATTCTGTAACTGCCACAAAGCCCTACTCAGGGAGATTTACTTCTTCTGTTCCTACGTTGGAGTTAGGGCAAGCTGACTGCATGACCAGGGAAACCTACAGTGTCATAGTGTCTTGTCTCAGCTGGACCCATAGCCTCTTTTCCATCCGGGGGTCTATTCCCCACAGTGGCCCGTCCCTCACACCACACTTCTCAAACTCACTTGCTCTCCGACAGTTGGCTCTCCAGCACCATGACACTCTGTGAGCTGGGGAAGTAGGTCTTGGACACAAGCTCTTGATGGAACTTCCCAGTGGATGGGTTGAGGGGTGAGGCCCTTGGAGGGAAGAACGACAGCCCCACTGGAATGAAAGACCACAGAGGAAAATGGGGGAGTGTAGGTGAGACCCCGCTGACTGTCTGCACAGTCAGCATCGCTCCAACAGTAGGAATAGAAGCAAACATATTGAAATGCCACAGCAGTTGTGG
This sequence comes from Echinops telfairi, assembly GCF_000313985.2. NCBI lineage: Eukaryota > Metazoa > Chordata > Mammalia > Afrosoricida > Tenrecidae > Echinops > Echinops telfairi. The sequence goes on from NW_022111373.1 coordinate 148,364,803, forward strand.
GCTCAGGTCAGACGGTGTGTGTTTCTGAAGGAAAGCTGTCCCCATTCAGATTCCTCCCCTAGCTTCCTCCACAACTCCCGTATGACTTTCTCAGATAACCCACATTCCATTTTCTTCAGGACTACTTTAGCTTCCCCTTACTGCTAACTGTTCATTATTATCTAAGCAATGATGGTATTTCTCTGGCCAGTTGATGCTTGATCTGAGATGGAATCCAAGCAATCACCTTGGTGCTGAAAAGCCTGTTTGCCTCAGAAACATTCCGTGCACATGGGCAGAGGGGCAGGATTGGAGGAAATCAGAGTAAGCATCACAGGGGTGAGAGCCAAGATCCCCGGTACAAGCTAAGTCTTTCATCTCGCCTGGTTCTTTCAGTATCCCGAGTCATCAGATGTAGGCTTTTCTAGTTCATAGAAGGGATGGAAGTGGGGATGGAGTGTAGCATGCTGCAGTGGATGACAAGCCAATCTCTTTCTTTATTAGAGGGTTCTTTACGGGACCAGACCAGTGAAGAGCATTTTCCCAGCTCCTATTGGTCCCCACTGTTGCTAGAGAAGAACATCATGTTCCTAAAGTAGAAGGAAGGAAGCCCCTCACTGAGGTAGATGGACCAATTGGCTGCAGCAGCACCCTCAAACATGCCAAACTCTGAGATGGGCTCAGGCGGAGCCAGTGTTACGTCTTGCTGTACATGAGGTTGCCGTAGGTCAGAGCTGACTTGATGGCGATTATCCACAAAACCAACGTCACATCTCATTAGGCAAAAATGCCATCTTCCAAAGCTGGCCTGTGTCTTCTTGTAGTTAGCCCAGACCCAAGGGCCTCGTGTCAATGGTGTCCATTGGACAAGGGGAGATCTGGCCAGGAGGGGCGGGAGTATATGGAATAGTACGTGCCGGTGCAAGAGGAATGTGGATAATGAATGCCCTGCTGCTGTTCCTTGCCGGGGCAGTGGTTAGAGCCCTTGGTTGTGAACCAAAAGGTCAGCCATTTGAACCCAGAGATCCAAACTGTCCAGGAGAAGGATGAAGCAGTTGACATTCATAAAGATTAAAACAAAACAAGATAAAACTCACTGCCATGGGGTTGACTCCAAATCATGGGGACCCTATAGGACAGAGTAAAACAGCCCCTGTGGTGTCCAAGACTGTAATGGGTTTTGTTTTGTTTTGTTAATTTATTATTAATTGGAAGTTAATTCATGTATCATATTCCATAGTTCAATCCCATTAAGCAACTGTCCACTATTGCTACCACAATCAGTTCCCAAACATTCTTTTTCTCCCTGGGCTCCTTGACATGGTCTCCCTTTTATACCCCACCACCACTGTAGCCCACCCCAAATCCTTATTCTACCTACTCCCTGTCCCTATGGGTGCAGCTACCCTGGGTTTCAGGTACCGAAACACATAAAAACAGATAACACAACTTCATGAGGGTGACCTCCAAGACACCTCTCAGAGGTGTCTGAGATACACTCGAATATGAGCAAACAAGACAAAAGACAAAAAAAACAGAAAATGGTGAAAGCAGATCAGGTTCAGCGTGCCTCAGAGGAGGGTTCGACTGACAAAGTGTTCACTGTTCAAGGCAGATTTGATGCCTCGGGTCTGCTACCCTCCTCTCGCCAATGCACTCTGCTGAGGAGCCCCTTTCCTCCCCTCCCTCAATCGTGAACACAGGGAGTTCGCCAGAGGCGCATTTCCTATGTAGTCCCCACAAATGAATCTTGGACTCCCACTGTCATCCATAGCCTTCTGCAAACCGGATTCTAACTCTTTACAGAAGTAGAAAGCCTCGTCTTTCTCCCGCAGAGCAGCTGGGGGTCAGAGCCCGACACCTAGTAGCCACCTAGGAAATCCTATGGGGCAACTTGACTGCCCTTGAGAGTCTACAGGAGCCACAATCAACTGGACGGCACGGGCTGCCCCTCTCATACAGAAGACCAAATGGCCCCAGGTGGTTTGTGCTGGTCTCGCATCTACTTCCAAGAGTCTCCTTGTGAGGACCCCAGGGGAAGCCCACTCTTTAATAGATGATGTTGGCTACACAGAGGCCCTGTTTCCTTCCAACATTACAGAGTAACTTACCTACCTTTACACGTCTTCACACGTGGAGATCACTGAAGTATTATGGATGGAATGGTTTCCCAAAACCAGTATGCTGAAGTTCCATCCCTTGCCCTCATCAATAGGGCCATGTTTGGAAATGATGGGCTTCCTATCCGCGTAGAAGTAAGGTTCCTCCAGAACTCCGCTGAGTCAAGTAAGAAGGTCAGTGAGGAGTGGATGGTCCTGACTCAGATAGATGGACACAGTGGCTGCAACGCTGGGCTCAGACATAACAGCAATGTGAGGACACCCCTGGATGGGGCAGTGGCTCTCCTGTTGTACAGAGAGTCTGCATGAGGTCTACGCAGCTCAACGGAGCCTAGCAACCACAAACACTAGAGTGGGGCCTCATCCCTTCTGCATGGTGATACAAAATTCAGAAAAGAGACACAGATGCACACATCCAGGGGAAGACAAACGTCCGGTGACCATTCCAACACAAGCCAAGGAATGCCAAGGGTTGCCCAGAGCGAGAGACAAGAAAGGAGTGTCCCCTAGAGTACCCACCCTGAGTTGAACTTCTAGCCTCCAGAACCATGAGATGATGATACCCTCTGCTCTTCAAAGCCACTCCATTGAGCTACAGTAGCCCAAAGTCATCACGCATGGCCAGCTCATCCCGGTGCACAGACGGCCCCTGCCCTGGGATAAGCAACATGTCAGAGAACGAGTCTTATTATCGGTAGTGATTGATTACTGTCAGGCTAGACTGCATGCCTCCAGCTGACCTACCTGTGCGTGTCCGTGCTGACTGTGATGTTCTTTCTCATCCTGCATCCTTGGCGAGTGCCCCGTGAGGGACAAATGCACCACACCAGCATGCACCCCACATCAACAGACCCTCGGCCTGAGAGACACAGGCGGTGTCGATTGTAGTCTACAGCGTCTGGAATGCTCCCTTCAACTCATTTTCTTTTTCTCCCTTTATATTTTTATTTTTTAGCACAACAGAGCGTTTTCTAGGTTCTCAATTGTTTGGGGGTGGGGGGAGCATGGCCCATTTAACAAGCTGATTTCTTCCACGGCTGTGCAATGTCTCTATGGTTTATGAACAATGTCGGTCCTAGGGGACCTCAGCAAATACTGGTTACAATGCAATCAGGTGGATAGACGCACGGTTAGAAAAACAAATCTTGGGAATTATTTTCACAGCTTCGTTCCGACCTTGCGAAGTTGCGAAAGCAAGGCTCAGCTGTGTGAAGGGTCAGGCTAATTTGCAGTCGAGAAGTTCAAATAGGGAGCTCCTGCGTAGGTGCTGCTGCATATTCTTTGCTCCCCAAAGCTGACATTGTTTTCCACAGCCTCCCAAATTCACTTGTTCAGCAAATGGCTTCCCTGTGGGGCCACCCTCTTAACTTCCTGGGCCTGCTGTGGCAGAGACTCCAGGGAGGTGACTTTAAGGAGCAGAAATTGATCATGCTGAGTTGAGGAGGCCCAGCGACTTCCAGATTCAGGGTGAGGATCTAGGGCAAGGAGCTCCCGCCCCCACTCTTTCTCTCTCTCTCTCTCTCTCTCTCTCTCTCTCTCTCTCTCTCTCTCTCTCTCCCTCCCCTCTGGAGGAAGGTCCTTGTGCCTTTTCTGCTTTCTTCCCTCAGTTCCTGTGGATCCTCTGCCTTCATTGCCCTCCTCTGCTGCTCGCTTCCTTCCTTCCTTGCTTGCTGAACCTGCCTTTTTAGAGCTCAAAAAACACTGCCTCATTAGCATAGCAAACAAAGCCTATTCCCACATGGGGACAGGTCTGCAAATAAGCGTCAGGATTTACAACACTTATTTTTGAGTAACACGATTTTAGAGAAAGCAGTGTCTAATACAGGAAAAGGAACGCTTCTCAGGCACTGCCAACTCTGCTGTCCTGGTTCTAGATTGCTGCTCTACCCAAAACACTCAAGTAGGTGACTTTAAGGGACTTAATTTGTTGTCTCACAGTTCTGGAGGCTAGAAGTCCATGTCGGAGTGTCCCTTGTGTCAACCTCTTCCTCTCTGGCAGCCCCGGTTTGCTTTGTTCCGTGGTGGTTCTTGTCTTGCAGATGGTCCTCACCTGCTATCTGTCTCAGCTTGAATGTGACATGAGCATCATGGTCTCTTTAATCACTCTCACAAAGCAGACTCCATGAGTTTGAACAGTGGTTCTGGAAAAGAGTATTGAAAGTACCATGGACTGCTAAGGGGACAAACCAATCTGCCTTGGAAGAAGGATGCCCAGTGTGGTAGTTACATAGTCTGGTGTCAACTAGAGACTATTAAGAGTGAATAAGTGGAGTTCAGCCTGTCAATCAGGTCACAGCTTGATGACCTCATTTGAAGGCACCAAGGAGCTAAATAGCTCATTGGAGGCAGGACACACACTCTCTCTCTGCTTCATCTTCCTGCTGACAAGACACATGGAGC
>NW_022111373.1:148370502-148375448 GCF_000313985.2 Echinops telfairi
GGGTCACGATGGGTTGAAGTGGACTCAGTAGCTCCTGACAACAGCACAGCTCAGAAGTGATTCCTTTTGGCCTCCCCTGTACTGGTGTACCCTCACTAGTCACAGAGGAAATCCCTGCTCCCCTGTACTGGTGTACCCTCACTGGTCACAGAGGAAATCCCTGCTCCCCTGTACTGGTGTACCCTCACTGGTCACAGAGGAAACCCCTGCTCCCAAAGAGGATCACATCCACGAGTAGAAAACACACACACACACACACACACACACACACAAAACATGGCTTTCTGGTCGATTCAAACTCATTGAGACCCGACAGGAAGAATGGAAATGCCTCTTATGATCCTAAGCCTGTCTTTGTCCTAGAAGCAGACTGCAACCAGGGTGGGGTCAAACTGCCCAACTCCTGGTCAGCACTCAAGCCCTTGAACCATTGTGCCACCAGGGGCCCTTTCTACAGCTACTGGGAGCTAACACATACTTGTGATGGAGACATTTAAATCCATAGGAAACACCAGGATTGTTCTCAAACCCCCATGTGAGAGCAGGAGAGCCAACAGGAACATGATCCAGGTAGCGGACACTTTTCCCTTTCGATCAACAACCACAGACCAAACCAAGGCCACAGCCGTGGGTTCTGACTCACAGGGACCCTAGAGAGGGTGTCTGGAGCAATTGCTCTCTGGCGGGACAGACCACCTCATCTTTCTCTCACAGAGTAGCAAGTGGGTTTGAACTGCTGACTCTGCAGAGAAGAATCCAAAGCCTGGCCAGCAGCACCTCCAGGGCTCCCCCGAATAAACAGTGACATATTCAGGGGGCAGCTGAGCACCTGTGGTTGTACTCAGAATTCCGTCTACTATACTCACGACCACGGTCGCCTCCTCAGGAAAGGTCGACAGCTCCGCTGTGCCACACTAGCCGCCTTAACTTTAAAAATCAACGCGCGAGCATGGTTTTGCCCTCTGATGCTGTGGCTGTTATTCAAGCTCACTTTCACGGAGTCGATTCGGACTTCACAGCGACCCGTTGGGACAGGGTAGAACCTTCCCTGTGGGTTTCCCAGACTAACTCCTGACAGGGGGTAGGAAGCCTCCTCTTCCTCCCATGGAGCAGCTGGTGGTTTCGAACTGCCAGTCTTGCCCCACCAGGGTTCTTGTTACAGTTAGGCACCTTCGTACTGGTTCCGACTCGTAGTGGCATGGGCAACGGAAGGAAGCACTGCCCGGTCCCGCACCATCATCACGGCTGGTCCTGTGTGTGAGCCCATGGCTGCAGCCACAGGGTCCGTTCGTCTCCTGGAGGGTCTTCCTCTTCCAGAGAGCTGGATTTCCCGGGATGGCCTCTTTTGTCTGGAGGGGGTCCCAGCCTCCCTCCTGCGGCAGGGTGCAGCAGGCCACCCCTCCATCACTCTGCGCACTGTGGTGGACAATGTCCGACTTTCCCTTTCTGACAGGCTTCATCCTGAAGCACTTTCTGGCTCGCTCGGGCTTCGTCCTATCTTCCTGAAATGTTTTCTGCTCCACCACCGCAGAATACGTAAAGACAGATGTGTTTTCTCAGAAGTTGGGGGCGATGTCCAAAGCTCTTAGAAAGATACAAAGTCGGCCGAGGCTTCGGCAGCAGGAGCTGGTTAGGGACTGGAGACTGCTAACAGTAGGAGGTCCGCCATGTCCAGAAGTGCTCCCGAGAGAATGGGTGCCACCAAACAGCAGCACTGCCTTCAGGACAATGGTTGTGTGATCAGCTCCGTTAATTAATTGGCAGTGTGGCTCATTAGAGAGAGAATTCGTGCATAATATAAATAATTGATTGACCAGTATGAAAGTCAGCTGGGCTGGTCCTCAGCCGCTTGGCTTCTTCGGCTCGTTCAGCACTGTTCTTACAGAGGGTGGAGGCTGAGGGACAGAACTGGTGCCCTGGTCAGCACCGGACAGCACCTAAAGTGACAGATGACTGGACGGAAGGAAGAAAAGGAAGAAGATGAGCACGTGGGTGGATGAATGAACAAAGGGCCCACCCCTGCTCAGAGGCACAGCAATTGCCTCGTGACCCCATGGAAGCTTCAGTGGCCTTGTTCAGGTCTCCCACTCCTCCCGGAGGAGGCTAGTCCCTCCTGGGATCAGGAACTGTGCCCCGAAGCTGGGTACCAGTCCAGAAGGGACACTTGGTAACGAGAGTCCGCTGGCCTGCTGTCCCTCTGGCCTCTGCCTGTCACGCAGACAAGCCACGTGAAGAGTCGGTGCAATCTTCCAACTGCGGCGTACCAGTGGCAGCAATCACGTTAATAACAGGGACAGAAATCATCATGACAGCAATAATAGCGGCACACCAACATGCGCGACCCTTTGCAGCTCCCCGGTACGTGGAACCATGCATGCCGCTTCCTTGCACGAGCTCTGATGACCCTGTAACGAAGGATAATAACGACTGTGCCTGCATCTTTCAGATCTGCTGTGATTTTAGCATCAAGACTAAGGGGCACAGAGAAGGAGACCTTCGTCTTGGGACACTAAAGGAGAATTGCGCCCAATTCACTCTCTGGTCCGTCAGTCCCCGGAAGGCTGGCTGGTGAAGAAGACTAGGGAGTGCAGGTTCTGCCTGGCTCTGCCACGGCAAACGGACGACATGGGCTGGCCCACAATGTTTTGGAGGTGAGTGGACCTGGACGACAACCTGAATGGGGGAATGGTCAGCTGGTGTCCCGCTAGAAACGCCATCGCCTTCTTGGGAAGCCAGGGTCATGTGCTCTTGCGTGGCAACCCGTCTCTTGACCCACAGAGTCGAAAACAGCTAAGACCAGCTCAAAGATGGCAGCCGACCGAGCTGCTCTGGCTATGTAACTCGCCACAGTCCTGCCCAAAATCTGATCCCAAGTCGGGCTACTGAACAGGTCTCAACAGCTCTTCCCAGGATCCCCCCATTCCAGTGAGCTTTCTAGAGCATTCCACTGTATTTTAATTTGGGTCTGTCAACCATGACGGAACCAGTTTGAAGACCTGGATCCTGCCGACCCGTGCGCTCACACAGGCAGGCTGCCTCTTGGTAAGCATGGCTTAATGAAAGGCTCAGCTACCCAGATCCCACAGCCTTCCCTGCTCGGTCACCAGCTCATTTCTGTCCCCTCTCTGGAATCGTAATCAGTCAGAGCATCACTCAATGACTGTCGCTTATCCGTTTGATTAAAACACAGAGTCACCAAGGCAGCAGCAAATTGGATTTTTGTTCCCCTGGCCCGTAATGCATCACACTAATGAAATCCATGACTTCCAGCCCCTTCGAGGGAAGGGGCGACACACAGGGACGAGAGCCAGGGAATTCCATTTGTCTCCTGGCTCCTGCTCTTTGAAAGGCAGCCCCCCGCCCCTCCAGGAGCCAGGCTTCTTGGATAGAGAGCCTTGCATTGGCTGAGCTATGGACGCAAGCTCTAACTGACAGGTAGAAATCATGTCCAAGTTCATTTCTTTAAAAGCAGCCATGGCTTTCCCTGCACGGATGAGCTCACACCCACATGCTAATGTAATAAACTCTTGATGCACATACAGTCTCACTGTTTAGAACGAGTGTGCTTGTGTGCTTCTCCCATTAGCCAGTGGCGGAGTGAGCATCCGCAGCCCAAGAGAGAACACGCGGGGAAGATTAAACACAAGGAAAGCCAAGGCCATTTGTATCCTGACTAAACTTTCCAGGCGCTGTTGGTCATCAAGAGGGGTGGGGGGTGAAACAAAAGGGTGGGATGAGCATCCAAACTTCTGCCATTGGAATAGACAAGGAAACAGCTCCCATCACCCTGGGTTAGGGACCAACAGCACCTTCTTATATTGTGTCTCTTCCCCTGAGCTCCCTGAGCGCACACCTTCTGCCCTGGGCTTAGGGACGCCCTGGTCAGTGGAGTGGATGGAGCACTGGGAACCAGGTGGGCAGAAGGATCTGTGGCCTCGTCCCTGCCCACACCCCATTCCTTTTGTGTGTGAGGGCAAAAGAAACCAGGGGGTCAGAAGGAATTGGAGGGGGACAAGTGCCTGTACTGAACGTCTTTTGAGCAACAAATAGAGAACTCCCACTGGAAGCCCTGGTGGTGTAGTGGTTAGGCGTCGGGCTGCAGTCCGCATGGTGGGCAGGTGGAAACCCCAGCAGCTCTGAAGGGAGAGAGACCAGGCTTTCTCCTCCTGTCAACAGTGACAGCGTCTGAAACCCACAGGGGGGTCACTATGAGTCAGCACCGGCGTGATGGCAGCGAGTTTGTTTGATTGTTCCTACAAAGATCACTTGAACTCAGACAGCCTTCAGAGTGGATTGACATTTGAACGTGAAGGAAACAGAAATCCTCACACCTGGACCAGTGAGCAGCATCCTGATCAACAGAGAAGAGACTGACGTGGTCAAGGATAACACTTCCTGGAAGCAGCGGTTCAAGAAATCAAAGGGCCTATAACATAGGATACCTCTACTGCCAAAGACCTCTTGAATGTGTTAAAGAACAAAGATGGTAATTGAGGACTGAGGTGTGTGCCTGACCTAACCGGTGGCATTTTCAGTCATCTCACAGTCACGGCACAATGAACAAAGAAGGGCAAAGAAGAATGGATGCCTTTGTACTAGGGTGTTGGCATGGGATATTGACTATACCTGAGACAGACAGAAGTACAGCCAGGATGCTTCTTAGAAAGTAGGACAAGGGGACTTCATCTCACGTGCTTTGGATGTTACTAGGAAAGACTCATCCCTGAAGAAGGAGGTCATGGTTGGTAACGTAGAGGTCAGACCCTTCATGAGATGGACTGCCGCCGTGGCTGCAGCAATGGGCCCAAAGAGAGAAACCATTCTAGTGTTGGCACGGGACCAGACAACATCTCCTTCTGTTGCACATAGGACCTCTTATGTGTCGTAACTGAATTGACCTAGAAACACTTCCCAGATGGGACAAATCCCTTCTTGCCTCATGCCTC
>NW_022111373.1:148376863-148386638 GCF_000313985.2 Echinops telfairi
AGCGAGAGAGCGATTCCCCAGTGTTATACAAAAGAAGTTCCAGGCATACATTCTGTCCAAAGTTTGCCCTTGTAGCTTACTGATGGTCATGGAAAGACAACCAACCTTGTGGGAAATCGTTTCTTCTCTTGAAAGACAAGATGGCAAAGGAGCCCTGGGTGGACTCCCAGTCCAGGATGGAGTCACAGCTGAGACCCGCTCCCTGTGGGTGCGCAAAGCTGGACCTCGCTGATGCACCCACCGCAACACACAGCTCTCTCCCACCCTCGGCTGACTCCTTCCAGGGCATAGGGGAGGGGACTGTCAGCCTCCTTGGCCTTCCAGCACTTCTCAGCGATGTTGCCCATCACTCGGCCCCTCTACCTCTTCTGAAGGTGCTTAGTGAACTCAGATACGGTCAGCTGTGATGGGGCTTGGGCACCGTGTTACAGAGGTGACTGGGAAGTTGTAGACCTTGGACACTTCAAAACGCACATAAGTTTGTGATTAATTAAACACCCAACAAGTATTTATAGGAATTATAGGCATCTTCCTCCACCCGTCACCTTGCAGTGTCAACATTTACAAACAAGCAGGTGTGATTATCACAGGTTCAAAGAATAATTATGCACATTCAAGCTGGAGGGATCCCAGGAAACCATTAACCAGCTGAACCTGGGAGTTTTACCCCAGAAAGAGAGGCTCTCTCTCCTGCTCAGAACCTCCTTGCCTGCTCTGAGCACAGTCGTCCCCACACATTCCTTCATTCAAGAGTATGAGCAAAAGCAGTACTTCAGAATTCCCAGATACTGCTTACACATAGACATAAAGACATGCATGTGCACATGACTCTCGTAAAACAGACATAAATCATTTCATGGTAACATGCATGGGTGTGGATGTACCCATGAATCTTAAACATGCAGATACAGACACATGTATAAGTTCATACATGTATATGTGTATGATAGTTACATAAACTATTGTCAATTTGAGAGGATTAAGAGTGAAGGGGTGGAGGCTAGCCTGTCAATCAGGTCACAGCTTGATGACCTCGTTTGGAAGCATTAAAGAGATAAATAGCTCTCTGGAGGCGGGACACTGGCTCACTCCCTGAGAGACATTGCAGCTGACAAGACACATGGAGCTACTTCCGTGCCCTGAGCTGGAGGAGCCACGTAGAGACCTCTGCCAGCACAGAGATGCTTACAATGCCACTGGATCTGCAAGACTTCCCACCACAGGCCTGTGACCTTCCTGCATTCAGCATCATTGCATGTGTTGTGTGAGTCTGAAGAGGGCTTTATAGACTGGTATCGGCCATATGACCTAATATCAGACTTATGGACTTGATCTGGACTGGGCTGAGGTTTTCTTAGTGTACAATTACTCTGTATATAAAGCTCTTTCTTATACACATATGAGTATCTATGAATTTGCTTCTCTAGTCTACCCAGACTAGCACAATATTCATGCACGGATGAGTCTTATACACACAGACATAGGTAAGAGCATGGGTTTATACTCCTCATATGTGTATATACATGTACATATGGGCCTTGTATGCACAAACATAGAGACACATGAGTTCACACACACATATGCATGCAAACATAGAGTTTATGCCCACAGACAAAGACATATTGATGAGTTCATACAACATGGGCCCATACACACGGGTCTTATACACACAGATAGGGGTAACTGCATAGGTTCACATATGTATGTGTGCATGCAGACATGGTCTTAGATAGACGGAAATAGATAAGTGCATAAGTTCATGCATGCATGTGCATGTGGATCTCATACACAAACATAGAGACATGGATGAGTTGACACACACATATGTGAATGCCCACATGAGTCTTATTCATGCCAACGCAGAGGCACAGATGAATTGACACATGTGTTTGTGCATGTGCACATGGGTCTTATCTCACTGAAGCCTTTGGACATAATAAATGAGTGCCCGTGGGAGCTCCTGCACCAGCTTCACTGGGTCACAGTGGGCCTCTGCAAGTCGCAAGGGGTTAGGAAGCTGCCGATGGCTGCAGAGAGAAGAAATAGCCACAGGAGGGATCTTGGGGGGAAAGAAGAACTCCAAAGCTTGCTCCTTGAAGCTCACTCTAGCACTGTGTTGCCATACACACATGTGTCCATGTGCTTCTGTGCAAGCATGTTCTGAGAGAATTTTGCACGGATGCTGCATGAATCAGGGCACGAGTGTCACATGGGAGACTGAGACCCCCATACCTTCGATGGCAGGCAGGGTGCAGGGGCATGGAGGGAACCCAGCCGGTGCGTCTGCTGAGTGAATGAAGGTCCACCTAGCAGTTCTCAGAGGTGGAACTTCATGGTTTGGGGTCCTCCTCCACACCTCCTGCAGTGGAAGCACTCAACAGTCAACATGATCAAGAACTGAAGGCATTGTTTTGGTGTTGTTTTTTTAAACTGATGCTGCCCTGGAAACATTCGTTAGCCTATGGCAAGAAATTTGCAAGACAGGTACCTGGCCCATTGACTGGGAGAGATCCCTATGTGTGCCCATTCTAAAGAAAGGTGAGCCCGCAGAATGCAGAAATCACTGAACAACAGCGTGACTACCATAGGCAAGTCAAATTCTGCTGGACATAATCCAAAAATGGTTGTAGCAGTACATCGACAGGAAGCTGCCAGAAACCCACGTTGGATTCATGAGGACAGGGAACTGGGAATATCACGGCTGGCACCAGCTGGATCTCGGCTGAAAGCAGAGAACACCAGAAAGGTGTTTGCTTGTGCTGCACTACTATGCAAAGGCATTGAATGCACAGATCATAACACACTACGGATAACTATGGAGAGACAGGAATTCCAGAACCCTTCCTTGTGCTTGTGCAGAACCTGTACACAGACCAGAACAAGGGAGCCCTGCAGGGCTGAAAATCGGGGACAGTGTGCATCGGGATTTTATTCTTTCACCTTACTGATTCAGTCTGTGTACTGAGCAATGCCCACGAAGCTGTGCGGTATAAAGAGGAATGCTGAATCAGGATTGCAGGAAGGCTCATTAACAAACTGCCATGTGTCAATGACCCCACGTTGTTTGCCCAAAGCAAAGAAGATTTGAAGTACTTGCTGATGACGATCCAAGACTTCAGCGTTCGATAAGGATCACACTTTCATGTAAATCAAACAAAAATCTCACACTTGGGCCCATATACGTCATGATGAGCAGATTAAGGAGCGGACACTTGTCAGGAATCTCACTTAGTTCCACAATCATGGCAGCAGCAGGCAAGAAATCAAACGACAGGCGGTATGGGTGACTCTGTTCTCCAGACCTCTTCACAGTGTTGAAGAGCAAAAACGTCACTTTGAGGACTAAGGTGCACCTGACCGGAGCCATGGTGCTTCCAGTCACCTCGTGTGCGTGTGAACGTTGACCAATGAATAAGGAAGACCAGAGAAGAAACGATGCGTTTGGATGATGGCATTGTTGGAGAATATTACCTATGCCCTGATTACCAAAAGAACAAATAAAATCCGTCTTGGGAAAGGGATAGTCAGAGGCTCCTTCAAAGAAAGGATTTTTTTTTTTAAAGCAAGAATAATGAGATTTCCTCCTATGCACTTTTGAGATGTTTTCAAAAGGGACCCGTCCCTGGAGAAGGTCATTTTGCTTGGTAAACTACGAGGGCAGCAAAGGAGGATCAGAACCCTCAATGTGATGAGTTGACCCAGGACCATGGCCACCATCGTGAGGATGGTGAGGGAGCAGGCAGTGCTGGGCTCTGTTGCACACAGGATTGGAGTGGGTGGGTATGACTCGATGGCGCCCACCACCACCCCCAGCGACCCTTTCCAGGATGTGGTTTGTGGCAGTCCTCAGACTCCGATGTAAGCATCTTGGGAATGCAGCCAGTGGGAAGGCCGAAGCAGAGGAGGGCCGTACCTGCGCGACATTCTGCTGAGTGGTGTTTAAGTCATTCTGGCTGCTGCGTGCAGAAGGGATTTTGGAAGCACAGGGAGAGGAGAATCAGAGGTAGCAATTTCCCAGAGAGGGAAGTGGCTTAGTCTGGGAGGGCAGGCGGGCTGGGGCAGCGGGTGGAGCAGAGGACAGGTTTGGGAATTCTGAAGGAAGAGATGGCAGCACCGATCCAGGCTGTGGTAGAATGAACCGTGGGTCCCTGGTAATCCGATTGCCACCTCGAATGGCCCAGTTAAGCAGCTGACTGCTGGGCAAAAGGTGGGTGGCTCCGACCCACGGAGATTCCCAGAAGACAAGCCTGGTGACCTACTTCGAACGGGCACAGCCCTGAAAGCCCCGTGGGTGGTCCTGCTGGGCACATGGGTGCTAGCATGAGTCAAAACCAATTCAATGGCAAGGAGCAGCAGCAACCTTGAACGTGGTTTCCCTCAGGGTGCAGGGCATGTCTTTGTCCCCATCCCTGTGGACCCAGCCTGTGACTTGCTTTGACTTGCTCTTGGAAGTTGAGATAGTCAGTTTATGGTGCCAACCTGGCCGATAAACACACGTGGGGTTAATTGAAGGGCGGAGGGATAAATGGCTCCGTGAGCCTCGCCTTTCTAGTTCTTGGGTCTCTTGCTTTCTGATGGTCGGACCAGGGTGCAGCTGCCTTAGGCAAGGCTCACTTCCTGAAAGACAGCCCCGAGGAGAAGCCACATGAACTAACCCCAGTGCAGCCTGGGTGCTGGAGCAGCCGTGTGGAGAGACCCCTGCCAGCGCTGAGATGCTTACACGTTCACTGACTCGACTTTCCTCCTGCAGTCGGCATCATCGCGTTTTGTGAGATGGAGGAGGACTTGGTGGATAGGTGTCGGACAAATGGGCTAATTTTGGACTTGTGGGCTTGGGGAGCACTGGGTTGGGATGTTTTCTTGATGTGCACATACCCTTTATATTAAAGCTCTCTTTATACATATGAGTTTCTGTGCATTTGTTTCTCTAATGTATCCAGACTAACACACAAGTGATAACTAGCAGATGCACTGAAAGGCATCACTTGCTTCTTCTGTCCTGCCTGAGCATTTACTCTGCTCTCCACGCAAAGCATGCCCCTGATTGTAACTTATCTGTCAACCTGGGCTCCGGGTGAGAAGACATATGGGCACCGCCCCCTCTGGACCTTAATGAGTATGGAAAACTCAACAGAGCCTCTGAGTCTGAGATCAACCTGCAGACTTAAAAAGAAAGCCAAACCAACTTCCCATCCAGTCACGGTGGCTCGTGTGTTTCAAAGTGGAACTAGGCTCCATGGGCTTTCAATGGCTGGCTTGTCAGAAATCGATTTCCAGGCCTCTCTCCTGAAGCAGCCCTTGAGTGAGCAACGGAGCATGACCACTGACACCACCCAAAGAGCTGCAGGTTCATGAGCCAGAACCAAATGTTTGTTATAATCAGCGCTGCCGAGACCATTTGTGCCCTTCTCGATCGGGGGTTTAGGCAAAGCCACCTGTACAGCACGTGGCTCATAGAGTGACTGGGGGAGTAAGGGAACACCTGCAGGTGAGGGAGTCCGGAGGTGGGCACGAGGCTTCGTTTCAGAACGCATCTGACGAAAGAGGAAGGCCTATTATGTTCTGGGAACTAGAGGCACCCTCTGCACTCATGCATTTGAGAAGAATCTAATTATTTGCACTTGAAACTCAACATCTCCAATAAATCTCTAAATCCCTTATACTCAATCTATTCATTGTCAAACATTTTCTTCCCTGAAATCGCCTAATTCACATTTACTGGAGAAGAAAAGAATTGGCAGTAAAAACCAGTTTCCCCCATGTGATACTTAAAGAGCTGACAACAGAAGTGGAGGATTAAGAGAGGATTAGATCCATTAGCAGCAATCAGACCACTGTCGCTGTGAGGGAGGCGGTGCGGGAGTGTGCTTTGAGGGGCCAAGGTGGGGATGAGATGCCCCTGATGCCACACCTGCATCATCATGAGCAATAAAATCCCCAGTGACCTATTATGATGACGACCAGGAAATCTTTCCTTAAATGACCAAGATCGTGTTGATGCTCAGTGCCATTGAGTGGGATCTGACTTGTAACTCACAGCAACCCTCTGTCCAACAGCACGAAACAATGCCCGGTTCTGCACCATCCTCAGAACTGTTGTTATGTCTGCCCATGGTGGCAGCCACTGTGTCAACCCATCTCTCCAGGGTTGTGAGAGGTAGGTTTATTGTGCCAACCTGGCCGATGAACACATGCGGGATTGATTGAAGGGTGGAGAGATAAATGGCTCAGCTCTTTCTTTCTTGTCTCTTGCTCTTTGATGATCAGACCAGTGTGTGGCTGCCTTAGCTCGTTCTCAGCCTCAATTTGTAAGCTGCACTAACTATAGGACACCGAACCCGTGGACTGTGTCGCTGTAGTTTGAGGTTCCTTCAAGACCTGCCTCACCACGCTACTGGAGTATACATCTCTTGAGCTGGGGACTGTCGGACCCTGTCATCTGGCTGACCGTTGGTGACTTGCCTTGCTGTTTGCTGCCTGTGGCCAGATAGCTTGAATTGCTCTACAGAGGACTACCCTGCGGCCCTCAAGACTTGAAGGACTGCCAGTGTATCTGCTGTCTCACAGAAGTGCGTTGCACTGAATCATTTGTACTGCTCTATAGATTAATTAGCTGTATAAAATCATTAGTGTCCTGGTTTTGTTTCACTAGAGAACCCTGTCTAACATAAGGGTCTTCCTTGCTTTTAATGACCTTCCACTGTATGCAGCATGATGTCCTTCTGAAGGGACTGGTCTTTCCTGGTAACATGCCAAAGTGTCAGCATCCTGACATCTAAGGAGCATTCTGGCTGTATTTCTTCCGAGACAGATTTGTTTGTTCTTCTGGTAAGCCACAGCACGTTCAATATTCTTCACCGATGTCATAACCCAAAGACAGCGACCCTCCTCCAGTCTTCCTCATTCTCTGCCCAGCTTTCTCACGCACAGGAGCCGACCGAAGGTGCCGCCTTAGACAAGGGCTGAAAACTCTAACAGGATGCTCAATTGGCAAGCCATTTCTTAGCGTGTCTCATTCACCCAACCCCACATCTTCACAATTAGCATTGTAATGGCTGTGTAATAGCTCGGTGGATGGATATGCCATTGTATATTTGAAGGTTTTATGACATAGTTTAATTTCTCATCAGTAGTAATATCTGCTTGAGGGAAGTTGTACTTAATTGAAAAAGGCAAGAGAGAGAAAATACTGTCCTTTGTCTAAGACTATTAAAGTTAAAGATAATAACAAATATTTGTGTGTGGTGGTTAGAATTCTGTGTTAAAACCCTCACCTTTATTGTGGGAGACCTGGGCTCAATTTCTTGGGGGTGTAACTCATGGGCAGACGATAGGACACGCGTCTGTCAATGAAGCATTGCATGTTGCTGTGATGCTGGACAGATTTTAGCAGAAGCTCTAGGTTTCAACAGACTAGGAAGAGAGGCCTATGCTGAAATACCACGGATGGCCAGAGGGACAAAGGAAGCTGCCTGGAAGAAGTGCAGCTGGATGCTCTTTAGAAGCGAGGACGGTGAGATTTTGTCTCTCGTGTACTTTGGACGTGTTAACTGAAGGGACAAGTCCCTGGAGAAGGGCGTCATGGTTGGTAAAGTAGATCAGCAAGAGAAAGGAGGACTCTCGAAGACAGGGGTAGACTCAGACAGCAACAATCATGAGGATAGTGAAGATCGGGGAAGGTTTGAGTTTGGGATACACAGGGTTCCAAAACGGGCCAAGGAAAGCACTATGTATCATGATCGATCAATTCTACAGCAGCTTTTAGCATGAAGGTATCTTTTTAGTATTATCAATCATAACAGAGCTTACTTTAAAGGAAATCTTATTATCAAAATTAAGTTTATTTCTTTTCATTCCCATATTTCTCAACATTATTTTTTTATGCCCTTTAAATGGAATTTCCAGTTGGTGGGTGGGACAATTCTGGGATGGTTTCCTTTATATTTGTGGGGGGTTTTGTCTTCCTGTAACGGCTTCTTACATAAAACCAAGTTCCTGGTCAGAGACATTGCAAGGAACTGCATGGACAACAGGAGGAGGCACCCCCTGTCCTGTGCCATCCCACAATTGCTGTGTTGCAGCCACCGCATCTATCCATCCTGTCCAGGCTCTTTCTTTTTGCTGCCTGTCTAACTTTACCAAGCACGATGCCCTTCTCCGGGGACCGTCTTTCTCAGTAACCTGGCCCAAGCACATGAGACAGAGTCTCAACACCCTTGCTTCTAAGGAGTATTCTAGCTGGACTTCTTCCGAGATAAATGTGTGTGTTCTTCTGATAGTCCATGATACTTTGCGTATTCTTGACCCACACCGTAATTCAATCCCGTTGTTCTCTGGACTTCTTAGTCATTGTCCAACCCTCACAGAGATAAGAGGCCATTTAAAATACCACAGCTCGAGTCAGGTAAGCGACACCCCTGCTCCTTAGCAGTTTCAAGAAGTCTTCAGCAGCAAATTTGCACAATGCCACACGTCCCATGGCTTCTTGGTGGTTGTAGGTCCCTTGATCTCTGCTTACGTCTCTCTCCTGTGTCTCTTGTAAGACTCAATGTGATGCCAGCCAGACCTTACATCAGACCAGGGCTGTGAGCCAAGTAAGGATATCACATTGCATCCTAATACTTTTCAACTGATTGGTGGATATCAACCACATCACTGGAAGGGGGGAAGGGTGATTAAATCATTACATCATGATATAATGCCACATTGTATATTATATAACTGTCATATCGCATCATTACATACCTACCACATTACATCACTACCAACTGCCAAACCACTGAGCACCAAGGAGGATCCAGCCAAGTGGACACATATTTGGGGGGGACAATTTTGTCTGTGACAGCCTAAAGATTCAGATTCTGACACAAGACCCAGAGGGAGCAGAGATCGCTCCTCATGGCCATCCCTACAGGACATTGAACAATCTGGGAGACTGCAGGAGTGAGGCAGGTATGAGCAGGACTGAGGTGGCTGACCAAGGGAGGGTGCCAAAGGAGGGTGGGGGACACGTCGCTCAGCTGAGAGATGCGGATTGGACAGCAGCCCTGGATATCGAGGGGGAAGGAGACTGGTGTCTTTTGACAGGGTGGGTCTGGGCGGGCTAAGGTGGGGACGGAAGGTTGTCATCATCCAAGGGACGCATCCCTCAGAGCAGGAATGGCCAGGCTGGGACCGTTGGGACAGTGGGTGAGGAGGGACGGTCACAGGCAGGGATGGCTGAACCGGAGCAGGAAGCAAGTGAAGAGTGAAGTGTGGGTGAGAGATTATTAAGATCTTTTGATAGATTTAAGTTGAAATCTCCTTTGATGATTTTAGTGTGATTGGTTTTAGGGTCTCCCGTGGTAAAGAATTGAAACAAATGATGCACTTGTGTGATTTCACACCATACTGAAGTGTATTCCGTTGAGCCCCTAGGGCAGCGAGGGATGGTCCCATTTTATGCTTTCACCCAGGGGCCATGGGGACTTGACCATCCGAGACAACAGGAGAAGAGGGCAGGAGGCCCCACCTACACAACCGAGGTACAACATGGATGGCCTGAACCCCCAGTTACAATGCCCTCGATATTCCTTTCCCAGGTCCCCCCCTTTTCAAATATGTAAAAATCCCCTTCCTCCTGGGAGCCCTGGGGGGGTAGTGATCATGCATTGGGCTGCTAAGCTCAAGGTCAGCAGTTCTAAACCTCTAGCCACTCCTCGGGAGAAAAATGAGGTTGTCTACTCCCATGAAGAGTGACCATCTCAGAAACCCACGGGGGCAGTTCTGCCCTGTC
>NW_022111373.1:148386738-148388804 GCF_000313985.2 Echinops telfairi
TTGAGTCTTCCTCCATTCGGGAGGCAGGCAGAGGGAGCATCTCCCGGTCTCCTTGTGTTAGGGATCACACAACACGTGTGCTCCCTCCCTGCCTGCAGCATGTGTCGAGTATCTTGACTTGACTTCACCCCAGACAGAGGCCCAGCTTTGACGGTCACACACAGAGAAGGGCGCCGGACTGGAGGACCTGGGTGTCCTCTGCTGAGAGGGGCATAGAACAGGAGGTGTGATTCCGGGCGTAATGGTTAAGCACACTGATAGCTGGAAAGTCAGTGGTTCGAAACCTATCAGCCAGAAATGTGTGGCGGTCTGCTTCTGCAAAAATGGCAACCACGGGAAGCCCACAAGTCCATTCTCGAGGGCTGTCCAGCGTCAGGGTCAGCAATGGGCTCTTCCTGTGTATCACAGGTCAGAGATCAAACCATCAGGAACAGGTTATGTTTAAAAGCTGTGATTGTGAGAGGCAGCACTGCAAAAGGCGAGTGGATTCCAATGGGATGGACGGAGCACCTGTAAAGCAAATCTGGGTTAGCTGGCGCCCCATTGGTACTCGTGACTGCCCGCTGCAAGGTGACGATGTCTCCCTGCACACCTGTTTCCTACGCTGTCTCGAAGGCTCCAAATTCTGGTTCCTCCACCACCCTTCTGAAACCTGGGAGTTACAAGAATGGGAATGGAGTCCATATCTGTCTCATTTAACAGAGACCTGGTGGCGTGGTGGTTACCAGTTAGGCTGCGATCCACAGGGTCAGCAGTTCAAAACCACCAGCTGCTCGGGGGTTCTACTCCTGTTAAGAGATACAGTCTCAGCAACCCCCAGGGACAGTTCTACCCTGTCCTGCAGGGTCGCTAGGAGTCGCAGTCAACTCGGTGAATTAGCATCACAGTGCTTAAGTGCTTGGCTGGTAACCCCTCAGCCACTCTGCGGGAAGCCCTGTGGCGCCATTGTAGCCGTCAAGAGGGCCACTGTAGGTCAGAATCGGCTCAGCGGCAGTGCGTTTCTTGCCTCTTCAGGGAGGAGAAGTTGCCCGTGATGGCCAATGATTTCAGCTCTGCTATTGCTTCCTCAGTGGCCCTGGAACCCTTCAGCACTCTCTTGTGGATGTGCAGGGTGTGGGGGTGCCCAGCAGAGGGGTCACCCCAACAGATGGGCCATGGCTCCTTCCCCAGGAGGGCGGCTGTGTTCTGTTGCCTGCATTGGGTCTGCCTCATGGCCACCTCAGTACAGCAGGACGAGCGGGAGCCCTGTCCTGGGCATCTTCGCCATCATTGGGAGATCTCAGTCCAAACTTGTGGCCGCTGTGTCCATCCATCCGGAGGGCGTCTTTCATTTTTGTTGACCCTCGACTTTTCCAAGCACGGTAGCCTTTCCTAGTAATTAGTCTTTCCTGTGGATGTGTGTAAAGTAAACTACACAAAAATCTCAACAACCTGGCTTCTGAGGAGCACTCTGACTGTCCTCCTTCCAAGACAGGTTTGCTGGCTCTCCCGGCAGTCCGTGTTTCAATATTCTCCATCCACACCGTGACTTGAGGACACCACTATTGCTTCCATCTTCCTGATTCATTTCCCAGCTCTCCCATCCAGAAGAGGCGATTGAAAATGCCGTGCCGTGGGTCAGGAGCATCTCAGTCCTCTATGTGACACCTTCACGCTTCCACACGTCGAAGGAGCTTGTGCAGCAGACTGCCCAAGACGGCGCCGAGCCCTTGACGGCGCTGAGCCCTTGACTGCCGCTTCCACGAGCGCTGACTGTGGATCCGAGCAAGGTGGAATCCTCCTCAACTCCAATCTTTGCTCCACTTATCGGGATGGTCCAGCTGTGAGCCTGTTGGTTTTCTTAGCATGAAGCTGTATTCCCTTCTGACGGCTGCGACCTTTGATCTTCCTCAGCAAGGCGTCAGCCCTCCTCATGGTCAGCAAGCAAGATTGTGTCATCGGCACACCGCAGGGGGTTAATAAACCTTCCTCCGAGCCTGAGGCCGCATTCTCCTTCATGTAATCGATGGCAGTGGGTTCGGTTCTTTGGGTTTGGGTTTGGGTTTGATAGCCCAACACAGTAACAC
>NW_022111373.1:148389136-148390731 GCF_000313985.2 Echinops telfairi
CCCCGGGGAGGGTGCCCCAAGGAACTGGCCACAACCCAAAGTCAAAAACCTGAGACAGGCTCTGTTCCTTCCAGAAGAGGGAGGCAGGTGATGTCTTGGGAAAGCCCGGTGTCCGGAATTCCGGGCAGCCCTGCCAACTCGGAGCTGGTTCGTCTCTCTGGACGGCAGCCTTCTTATCTCTAAACGGAGGGTCTGGGCTCCAAGTCTCCCAGGTGCTTTCCAGCTCGAAACGTTTGCAATCCCCTGTTCCTGCTGACCGACACTATAACGTCACCGCCTCCGCCCCTCGGAATCATCCCGTCGGCAGCAGCCGCTCCGTTCTCGCTGAGGCGGCCCTGCCCGTCTTATCGAGTAGTTAATAAGCCCCCAGCGCTTCAGCAGCGGCCTCCCCGGCCACTGGAGAGGGGGGCAGAGAGCACAGGGCTGCTGACTCGCCTAACACTGGGAGACACAGGCGCCTCTGCTCCCAGCCTGCATGCAGTCACCCACCACTCCTCCAAGGAACGCTGAGCACAGGAGAGCAGGCCCAGGGTCCCCAGGAAGGGCTGCCCAGCGCAGGGGTCCGTCGTGCAGATCACCTGCCAGCCAAAAGCCCCAAGTTCATTGTCACCTGGTTGTTATGGTGAGATGCCCTGGAGCCGGTTCCAGCTCAAAGCAACTCTGTGCAGGGCAGAGCAAGCCACCGCCCCATCCTGCGCCTGCTTCACCAAGGTTTGAACGCGTGGTTGCAGCCACCGTGCCAATCCATCTTGTGGAGGGCTGCCCCTCCACTCAGCCAACCATGCGGTGTTCTCCTCGGGGCTGGTCTTTCTTGATGAGGAGGCCAGGGGAGCGTGACAAAGTCTCACCATGCTGGCCTCTAAGGAGCCTTCTGGCTGTGCCTCTCCCAGGACTGATGTGTTGGTTTGTTTGGCGTCCACGGCACTTTCAAGATTGCTCAGTGCACTGATTCTCCTCTGGTCGTCCTTATTCAATGTCCGACTGTCACATGCACGTGAGGTGACTGAACACCCCATGGCTGGGGTCAGGAGCACCCTAGTCCTCAAGGTGCCATTTTTGCCCTTCACCACTTCAGAGTCTTGTCAGCAGCGTTGCCCCATGCACTGTGTTCACCACTTGCTCATGTGGGATGCCCCTTGGCTAGAGCGGTCGCAGGTGTGATCTGAGGGATCTCTGTGGGCAGGTCAGATTCATCTTGCAGCCGCATGAGCCTGCTTGGGTCCTAAGCCCTCACTCATAACTCTACCTCCTCTCTCATAGCTGAGAGGACATGGGAGAGGTGGGTTGTCCCCAAGGATGGACAAGGAAACCGCCCACTGGAATTCTCAGATACTACAATGGGGACCTTAGATGGGATAACAACGTGAGACCCAACTTTCCCGGACCCAAGCTACGGTATGGTCCATCGCCTCCTCCGCACATGGCAGCTGGACTGTGAAAACAGAATGTGAGAGAACTGGTGGGTTTGCAATGTGGTGTCTGGGAGAATATCGAATACCCTGTGGACCTCCAGAAGAATGAACAGATTGGCCCTTTTTAAGAAATACAAAGAGAAGGCTGTTGTTAGGTGCCACCAAGTGAGTTCTCTCTGGTCC
>NW_022111373.1:148392268-148393517 GCF_000313985.2 Echinops telfairi
TGTGTGTGTGTGTGTGTGTGTGTGAAAACATTAAAAAGTGTGTCCTGTAGATCAGCCAGGGTGACATCACTGATTGGATAGGACCCCTATTTGTCATAGTAGCTAAAGGTCCTAGGAAAATAAATGGTTTTCCCCTCACACATTATGCAGTTACATACAGGACATCGCCTGCACCCATCCGTTCAGATCCATTACACTCGACAAACGGGCCAGCTAATAAAAATGCAATCCTCCTTAATTGGTTCATACGACATTTATGAACTGTTTAATAATAAGCACCATTTCATCGACCTTCATCCTTGGTCTCAAACCCGTCCTGGCAATAGAACACAAATGCCCTCCAGGCAGCCGGCCTGCTGCAGAAGCAGTATTTCTTCCTGGGGCCTGGAGGTGGTCGGCTGGAAGTGAATGGATTTTCCTCGCTTCCCGCTAGAGCCGCTGATGCGGAGGAGACCTGGGGCCTGAAGGCAGCTACCAAGAAGAGCGGAGACTATGGCCCTGCGCTGTGTGGGTGCTGGTCAGGAGACCGGGCACCCACAGTGAACATGAGCCAGGCTCCACATCCTGACCCCAGCTCACAAAGCTGGTGCTCGTAAACAGCCGTCCATCACAGAGAGACGAGGTCGCCGGTGCCGGGCCAGCTTAGGGGACAGTGGCTGAAATGTCCTGGGCCTTCAGGTGATCACAAGTGAAAAACAGAGACGAGGCTGTCAGATGGTGTGAGTTCTTTGAGAGGTGAGGGGACGGAGACCCCTCTGGAAAAATGTTAGCGCAAAGAATGGGGCAGGGTCTGCCTTCTGCTGCCTCACAGGAGGGCTGGGTCCTGGTGGGGGAGCTTCTTCCTCCCACCAGGCCCCCAATGTCAGGGAGCGCCATGTCAGATCAGGGTGGAGAGCCTCTGCCTCTGCTCTGGAGGGGGGGGGGGGGACTCAGTTCAATCCCTTACGTTCTCTATCATCCTAAGTCCAATAGGTATGCTCCTGCTGAACGTTGATGGAACTTCCCCTTCAGAGCTTAGGTCTCTAAATGACTTCTGATTGCACCCCCCCTACTCCCCCCACCCCCACACTTCTCTTCTCTTTCTCTCTCTCCCTCCATTCAGAGCAGAGGCATAGGCTCTCCATCCTGATCGGACATTGCTCCCTCCTGACATTTGGGGGCTGGTGGGAGGAAGACACTCCACTACCATGACCCTGCCCAAGAGGGAGACATTCTGTAAGTGGGCACGGCAGTGGGAAGAGGGGCACAG
>NW_022111373.1:148395080-148396325 GCF_000313985.2 Echinops telfairi
TGTTAGTCTGTGTAGGCTAGAGAAACAAATTCATAGAGACTTGCATGTGTATAGGAAAGAGCTTTATATACAAGAACAGCTGAATATTGGAAAAACAGCCCAGCCCAGTCCAGATCAAGTCCATAAGTCCAATATTAGCCAATATGTCTGATACCAATCTATAAAGCCCTCTTCAGACGCCCGAAACACATGCAATGATGCCGAATGCAGAAAGATCACAGGCCAATGGATGCAAAGTCTTGTGTATCCAGTGGCGGCAGAAGTATAGCAATGCTGTCAGGGATCTCCATGTGGCTCCTCCAGTTTCCAGAGCACAGGGTCTATCAGTGTAGTGCCATGTGTCATGTCTGCTGCTATGTCTCCCAGGGAGTGAGCAGAGAGAGAGTCTCCCGCCTCTGAAGAGGAAACACAGGAATTCCCAGAATCTTCAGGAGAAGGCCATGCCCACACAGAGGCCTCATTGGCTATGACCTGATTGACAGACCAGACTCCACCCCTTCACTCTTAATCCTCTCAGGTCCCAAATTGACACCAGATTATGTAACTACCACAGTCATGTACCAGATACAGGCTGCAAATCCAGCAAAAGGGAGCCAGAGTCCACACACTGTAATTTATAAGAAGAGTATGCCACACCTTGAGTGAAAACTCCCTCGAGCATGTCAAGGCTGTGACTACGTCATTACTGTTTTGGCACCCTTGAGTCGGTTCTGACTCATAGTGACCCGGGTACAACAGCATGAAACACTGTCCAGTCTTGGGTCATCCTCACAATCAACATCATGCCGGAGCCCATCGTTGAAGCCACTGTGTCAAGCCATCTTGCTGAGGGTCTTCCTCTTTATCTCTGCCCCTCAACTTTACCAAGCATGATGTCCTGTTCCAGGGACTGGTCTCTCTGATGTCATGCCCAAACTGCGTGTGATGAAGTCTAGCCATACTCGCTTCTAAGGAGCATCCTGGCAGGAAGGTGATGGGCAGAGGAGCATGAATCCGAAGTCGGCGGGTCCGATGACAGACTACCGGGGTCAGCAGTCAGAAGGGCAAGTTGTGTGCTCACGTGCGAAGTACCAGAGGCGGATGGGCCAGATGCAGCACCCAGATCTAATTAGAAGCAAACAAGCTCTTCCACACAGCATCTACTGATTCAGAAAGTAGGCCACATTCCCGAGGAGACCTCCTTTCAACTGCTTCATGTTGTGACCTGTGTCCAGGGATGCACTCCGCCATAATTTTCATACAACT
>NW_022111373.1:148397170-148398668 GCF_000313985.2 Echinops telfairi
TTCTTCTGCCTTCTTCTTCCACTTTTAAGAGCCCTGTGTTTACATGAAGAAGATATTGGGCCTTTAAACACAAAGTTAGTGGTTCAAACTCATAAGCCAGTCCTTGGGAGAAAAATGAGGCTTTCTCTCCCATAAAGATTTCCAGTCCCTAAGACCCTAGGAAACAATTCTATTCTGTCCTAATTGAAAGGCCAGCAGTTCAAACTCACCCAGGAGCTTCATGATCAAGAGATGAGACAGTCACTGCCATAAAGGTTATCATCTTGGAAAAGCTGTGGGACAGATCTATCCTCAACGATGGCTTTGGGTCGGAGGGGACTATTGATTTCTTTCGGGGATTGCATTGGGCCACTCCAGAGAACCAGACACTTCCTATCTTAGGTCAGACTGAAGTCTACCTTGGCTTCATCCGCAACCTTAATTCTCCTTCACCACTTCCCATAAAATGTAGGTGTATTTGGGGAACCATCATTCTGCCTGCCATGCTTCATATGGAAGGTCTCCTCTCCTCTGGTGTTACTGTTAGCTGACATCGAGTAGGTCCCCAATTAATGTGACCCCATGCGCAACAGAACAAAATATTGACCCATCCTTTGCCACCCCCATAATTGGTTACAGATCAGATTATTATGATCCAAAGGGTTTTTCATTGGCTGACTTTCTGCAGTAGATTATGAGGTCATCCTTCATAACATGTGGGCCCTGGAAGTGTCACTGAAACTTCGTCACCATCACAGCACCACACAGGTTTCCAGTGGCAGATGGGTGGTGACAGTGTATGGAGTACATTGCCTGGAAACTAACCTGAGTCTCCTGCATGGGGCTAAGGCTTCCACCACTGAGCTCCTGGGTCCTCTCTCCTAGGCTTATGTCTCAGTTGTATAATGGAAAAACCACAAGTGGAGAGTTTTGACAAAAAGAATTTTATTCTCTCACAGCTTAGAAGGCTAGGCGTTCAAAATCAGGGAGCCAACTCCATGGGAGGTTTTCTCTCTGCATAGGCTTTGGAGAAAGGTCCTTGTCAACAACCTTTTCCTGGGTGTAGGAGGTTCTCAGTGCAGGGACCCTGAGTCCACAGGATGTACTCTGCTCCCAGCTCATTTTACTTGAGGCGATAGGTCCCTCCCTCTCCGCAGGATTCTTTCTCCTTTGATCAAAGGGGTTTCAGGCCACAGCTCAGGGAAACTCGCCCTACGCTGGATCAGTCTGTGACCTGACTGTGTTGCATTCCACTGTAATCCCTTTCCAAGTGATTGGCGGATCACATCAAATTGCATCATGGGGGCTGTTTCCGACTTTACATAACTGCCAGAAAACAAGAGCAGGGGCCAGCCAAGTTGACATATATTTTGAGGGGACATATCTTCATGGCAGCTAATACTTGGCTCCTACCCTGGCAGGGAAATGAAGTCTTTCCTTCAACCATTGCATGTTGTTGTTGTTGTTGTTGTTGAGTGCTGTTGAGTTGATTCAACTCAAAGCAAACCCACATGATAGA
>NW_022111373.1:148401241-148402696 GCF_000313985.2 Echinops telfairi
TTAAGGCGTTTACCAGCCAGCTCTCAGAGTGAGTCCTTTGTCCATCCCCTTAGCAGACAGGGCAGACATCACTGTTCTGTCCCTGCCACGGGTGACTCACTTTCTTGCAATATTTGCTCTATTGCAGTGATCTGGCTGAGCCTGCAGGATTTCTGCGGATGCCAGCACTGGGGTGGAAAGTCGGACGATCATTCTCAGAGTAATCACACCTTTTGCCTCGCCACTTCCGGGCTGTGATGGGCATGCCGATGCTCCGGCCCAGTAGCGGGGTTCTCTTCTGCTCTCTGGCTCTCGCACCAATGAAACTAGAAATGTCTACAGAGCATGGATCAGGGGTGCATGACAGTGTCTATGTGCAAGGATCAGCTTTAGAAGACATAGTCAGGACATCTCTTAGAAGCAAGGATGCCCAAAAGGCCACCTTTCTTGTGGGAGTTTGGACCTTAAGGGGGCTGCCTGTTTGGAGCTGAGGCCAGAGGTAATACCCGGCCCTGCCAGGGACACTGGAGAGGGTGTCCCTCTGACCCAGTGCTCTGATCCTGGGGCACCTCCCATGGGCTGTCACGAGCCAGCAGAAGTCAGATGGGTCTTGGTGACCCACAATCTATGTGGTGCTTGGGTTGGGATGTCTGTCCCCGACCATCCCAGGGACCAGAGACAGAGCGAGCTCTCCATGGGAGCTGCTGTGCCATGAGAAAGAAGTGGAGATGCTGTTGCTATGAGCCCCCTTCCAGCCTCTCCGACCCCTGATCCCATGTGTGCAGAGTAGAACTGCCTCATCAGGTGTTGTGTCAGTCCGGGTGGACTAGAGAAACAAATCCAGAGACACTCATCTATGTGTAAGAGAGAACTTTATATCAAAGAGTAATTGTGTATAAAGAAACCATCCCAGCCCAGTCCAGATCAAACCCTTAAGTCTGATATTAGCCCCTATGTCTGATACTAATCTATACATTCCTCTTCAGACTCGTGCAGCGCATGCAATGATGCCAAATGCAAGATCAAGATCACAGGCCAGTGGTGGATCCAGTGGTGGTGGAAGCATCTCAGCCCTGGGCGGGTCTCCAGGTGGCTCCTCCGGATCCAGGGCTCTGGTGTGGTTCCGTGTGGCTTGTCCATAGGGAGACAAAGCAGAGAAAGAGTGTGCCCCGCCCCCAGGGAGGAAGACAGGAGTTCCCAGAATCCTCACAAGAAGGCCACACCCACAAGGCAGGATCAACCAGGCTGGGACCTGGTCCCAGGTGTTCCAGTTGCGACCTTTCAGATGAAGAGCACCAGGCTCCGTCCTGCAGGGCTCTTCTGCGAGCGTAACCGTTTATCCCCTCCGCAGGCGGACCTCTGAGAGAAGGGGCTGAGGGCTGGCACATGACCCCCGGGGGGCGCTGCTGCAATAGGCGGACCCCTTTCCACTGCGCAGGTCCCTTGACCAGAGCAGGTCACGTGGCCAAGGCACCC
>NW_022111373.1:148404107-148405158 GCF_000313985.2 Echinops telfairi
TGGCGGTGATACCTCTTGGCTGGCCCTTGGCCTCACTCACTGCTGCGGAAGCCAGAAACCCAAACTCAGTCCCCCTGGGTGTCTTGCCTCCCTCCAGCGGCTCCCGCAGAAATACCACCAGTGGGTGGGTGTCTTTAACTAAAGAAAGGGACCTCCTCGCAGTCCGGGAGGTCAGAGTGTGCATTCTGAGCACCGGTTCTAGGGAAGAGCCTCTGCCTCTCTCCGTCAGCACAGCTCCTGCTTCCTCTTTGGGTCTCTGCCTTCTGCTTGCCCTTTCAGGACCCCATGATCACTGGATACTCCAGGACGGTGGCCTCCCATCCGGATGTCCTTGGCTTGGTCAAATCGGCAGAGTCCTCTTGCAGCTTCCAGGGAAGGGGCATAACACATTGTGGGCAGAGGGGGCCTTCGTCTGCCGACGACAGCAGCCGGAGCCTGAGAAGTTGTGTCTTATGAAGTGCAGAACAGATGGGAGATAGAGTCAGGGGGAAGACCCAGGAGAGCACTCGTTGACAAGCCCAAGGACAAGGCTCATCGGTAGAGACCATCAGAGAGAGGTGGGAAGTCCACATGACTGACAGCTGGTTTGGACAGGAAGCCTCCAGGATTAGGAGAAAACAACAGCCTGTTTTGGGGATTCGTCCACTCAGGCAGCCTCCGGACTCCCTGGTGTGTCTCAGAGGACGTCCATTGTTAACAGGGAGTGGGCCTGGGCCCTGGAAGATGCTCTGCGTGTCTGAATTCTTCACCGAGGACCAACAAGGCCGTGAAATAACAGACTATCTGTTCTTGCTGGCTCTGGAAGATAACACGTGTACAGACAAAAGACTATTTAAGCTTTACAAGAGCAGCCATAAAAAAAAATTTTAGAAAACAGGTCCCAATCAATACCATCTCGGCAACGTTACAATGGGGACACTGCTGTGCTCTGGCTGAGTAAGCTTTCTGGTCTGCACACTGCACGCAGACAGCTAATAAATGATTATTGATAACAGCAGTGATAATGACCCTGCCTGCTCCTGCTCCGGCAGCACCGCCAGCACGGCAGCGG
>NW_022111373.1:148406075-148421138 GCF_000313985.2 Echinops telfairi
TAGCCTAGCTCTCTCTATAAATAGAGGAAGACCTGGCAGCAGACTAGACTTGAAGGACAGCTAGTGTCTCACAACTCTCTCTCACGGGAGTGAGTTGCACTGAGCCATTTGTACTGCTTTATAATTTAACTGTACATTTCTTGTATTGTATATCTATTTGTATATAATTTAACAGTTCATTTCTTGTGTTACATATTTAATTATCTTTATAAGTAAACATATTAAATTATCAGCAATTTGGTTTTATCTCTCTAGAGAACCTTGTCTAACACAGGTGGCAAGACTTCGTCTTGCATACTTTGGACACATTGTCAGAGGAGGCTAGTCCCTGGAGAAGGACATCACGCTTGGTAAAGTGGAAGGGTAAGGAAAAAGAGGAAGACCCTCAAGGAGATGGATGGATACAGTGGCTGCAGCAATGGGCTCAGGCACAGGACAACGGTTAGGATGGCGCTGGACCGGGCAGTATTTCCTTCTGTTGCACGCAGGGTTGCTATGGGTTAGAACTGACCCTAGGGCAACTAGCAGCAGCAGCAGCAGCAGCAGCAGCCCTGTGGAACAAAGGCTTGGAGATCTCTTTCCATAAGACCACCGCTACTGAAAACCCTATGGAGCCTAGCGCTACTCTGCCACACAAGGGACATCCTGAGTAAGGTGGATAGCAGTGGATTTGGCTTTGGCTTCCCCAATCCAAGGCCACTGGAAAGGCTCGGCTGTGGGAGGTGGATGGGAAGTGAGCATAAGAGTATATCATGGAAGCATCTTAAACGTGGTTGAAGGGAGATAGCAGATGGTGTAAAATATGGAAAAAAATTATAAATTACCAAGGGTTCACAAGGGGAGAGGGGGGAAAGGGGAGAAGGAGGTGGAGAGAAGCTGATACCAAGGACTCAAGTAGAAAGAAAAGGTTTTGCAAATGATGATGGCAACATATGTACAAATGTGCTTGATACAGTTGATGTATGTATGGGTTGTTATACGAGCTGTAAGAGCCCCCAGTAGAATGTTTTATTTTTTTAAAAACAAGTCCTGTGTGGACGACAGACTCTCATGGGACGAATGGTGCCTCCCTGAAAAGTGTCCGCTTGGCGGAGACAGGATCCTCCGGTTTGGCAGTTATGTGATGATCCCTCACTGTGTGATAGGATGTGATCAGTGATTCCGTTTTCAGATGATTAAGTGGAGGATACAACCCCCGTAATCATACCACTGCCCTGATCCGATGTAAAGGGAGTTTCCTGAGGGTAAGTATGACCACTAACATCTTTTAGCTTACAAGAGGTCAAAGGAGAGGGATGTCCGGGGAAGGGAGGACAGGGGTTACCCACCACCACCCAAAAACAACTAAGCGCAGAGTGAATCTGCTCTTTGGGTATGGGGCTCCTGCATTGAGAAGCCCCCAGACCCAGGGAAGGATCTCGGGACAGATGGAGATCACCACGGGATCCGGGGCCCACAGAGGTTGAAGGAGACACAGACCTGTCCCCACTCTCCTCTGTCCGTGCGTCTGCCGAGAGGGTTTGCTCCCGTCCTGGTCCCGTTCTCATAAAAATGCCACCTAGGCGCTTCCCTGTGACCCGGGTCACCTGTGCCCATGGCATGATCATAGCCAATCTGTCTCCCTTCTGTCCTGGAACGCCGTGTTGACAGGAGGTGCTGGAAGAAAGCGTGACCGGAGCCCCCGCTGACCGAAGCACACTGCTTCGTAGCAGAACAGCTGATCAAGAGTGCCATCTTCATCCTCAACAAGAGCGAGCCAGTGGGTTCGAGGCGAGGGGCACAGAAAACCCAGGCAGTTGCTCCAGGCACTGAGGCTAGCCATCCATCGGGCTCAGGAACAGTGAGAGAGAAATGATTACAGAAAGGCATGGCTCTTTCTTGAATAATTGATCATTAAGGATAGATTGTTTGAGTGAAGGATTAAAAATTACAAGAAAAAAAAACCTCACTGCCACCGAGACGATGCTGTCTCCTGGTGACCCTGTAGGGCAGGGAAGAAGTATCCTGTGCGTTTATGAGACCGTAAGTCACTGTCCTCTCTTCCTCCGAATGGCTGGTGGTTTGGAAGCACTGACATCCCCGTTAGCAGCCGAACACATAACCACTGTGCCAGCAGGGCTCCTGAGTGAAGGCCGACCACGTGCCAACACTATCGAGTGAGCGCAAACTTAGGGGACTCTTGACTTCCTCGCATTCCAGCCACACTCAAGTTAGGGGTAGCCTCAAGGGAGTGTGGAATCTGAGCGAATGCCCATGGGCTCCCCATGCCCCCGGGACCGCTGCTGCCTCCCAGCAGATGGGCCAGTGTCAGTCCCTCCCAGCCTCACTGGACCTGAAGACTTGTCCAGCCTCAGGCATCGAGCAGAGGCTGCCTGACTGAGATCTCTGTGGACCTGGGGCAGTGGGAGACGTGCAGAGATTCAACAAGGAGACACTGCCAGTCACGGTCCACCCACCCACCCACAGGCTGGGCAAGGCTCCAGGGGCTGGCATGATGGAAGGGTCCTTCCAGAACACGCACTAGGCACCAAGAGCACCTGTCTGACAGAGCACCCAGGCTTCTCAGGGCTGTCCCTCCCTGTTGTTCGCCCCGCGGGTGCAGGGGTCCCATCAACAGACCTGCTTCCTCCACTCACCAAAACCCCACTCCTGGCAGAGAAGCAAGCTCCTCGGGGTTTTCAGTGGCCGCTTTGGGGGAAACAGGTCACCAGGCTGCTCTTCTGAGGTGCCCCTAGGAGGACTCCCACTGCCAAACTTCCCATTAGCAGTTCAGCATGTGAACCATTTTGTACCCCCGGGGACTCCACGGCCACACTTACTCGCTACCAGAGTGGAATCTGACCCCGCCATGGCTCTCCGGGGCAGGAGACAACTGCCTCTGTGGGGTTCCAGGGCTCTCATTCTGCAGGGAGTACAAAGCCCCGTCTTTCTCCCAGACCAGGGATTCTCAACCTTCCTCGTGCCATGACCCTTTCATACAGTTCCTCGTGTGATGGTGACCCCCCCAACCATAAAATTATTTTTGTTACTACTTCATCACTGTCATTTTGCTACTGTGATGAATCGGCCCACCCCTGTGAAAGGGTCATTCGACCTCCAAAGGGGTCACGACTCACAGGATAAGAACCGCTGCCCAAAGACGAGCCCCTGATTTCAAACAGCTGACCTTGTAGTTTGCAGTTTAACAGGCAACCACTGTGCCACCAGGATGCCAGCTCCTGGCGAGGCTTTATTCAGTCTGCTCTAGGAGAAGGTCCTTGTCCCCGTTCAGCACCTGGAGGCCTTGCATCTTTCGGAGCTCTCTATGCATCTTGACATCAATCTTTCCCAGGTGTAGAAGGTTCTCAGCAGAGACCCCAGGTCCAAAGGATGCTCTCTGCTCCCAGGGATTCATTCTTGGTAGTAATAGGCCCTCTGATGTCATGATAGCCCCTTCTTACTCCTAGCTATAGGAGCCCTGCTGGCAGAACAGTTAAGTACTGGACTGCCAACCCTGAGGTTGTCAGTTTGAGCCCAACCAGAGGCTCCCTGGGAGCAAAGATCTGCCAATCTGCTCCCATAAAATGCCAGCCTGGGCAACGATGGGTAGTGCCACTCTGCCTCCTAAGATCACTGTGAGCCGGAATTGGCTCAACAGCAACAACTTCTCCAACGTACTAGAAAATTCCCTGCTCATCCATCATCCATCCACCCATCATCTAAACACCCATCCATCATCCATCATTGTCTATTAATTCATCTATCATCCATCTGTCCACCAATCATCCATCCAAGGTATATAGTATTTCAAAAGAACCATAAAAATATGGAGACCTCAAAAAGTTCTTGGAAGACGGAACTATGGGATAATGAAAAATGTCCACACACTTCTTGAAGGCCCTCGTGCACAGGCACGTGGACCTATGAAGTTGGTAGAAATGAACTTGCAGTCATCTCATTAGCTAGCTGAACCCGGAGCAAAGGACAGAGATGCAGTTCCTGTCTCCCCAGGAGATTCCTCGGCTCTGAATTCCTCCTGCTCACACTCCACGAGGTATAAACTATAGATACAAGGAGCAAAACATGAGCAGGTGCCTGGACACCTGTGGCTGCAGCCCTGTCATAATAGCAAGACGGAAATGGCCTAAATGCCCCTTAGGGGAGGGATGGATAAACACATTGGAACATGCACTCACAGAACCACGGGAGGATGCGCTGGACTGGCGCAGGCTGCTCAGGAGGGAAGGCCCACCACCCTTGCAGCCAGACATCAAGGCCAACACCAAACCCAACTCACTGCCATGGAGTCAGCGACCCTACAGCTCAAGGTAGAACAGCCCGAGTTTCAGAGACTGTATCTTTACGGGAGTAGAAAGCCATGTGGTGGTTTCAAACTCCCGACCTTGCAGTGAGCAGCCCACCACACAACCACCACGCCAGTAGGGCTTCCTCCTCCTCAGGGCATTCAGGAATAATGTCCAACACAGTGCGACATTATTCCTGCGGCCTACAGCATCCCAGATCTGCAGTCCTGCCTAGCAAGGTCACCGCTTCTTCCTAAGGGACCTGGTTCCAAGACTAAGTGAGGCACACACGGAGCCTCCCCCTGGGAGTCGGCGGAGAAGTAGGCCTGGGGCCTGGCCCCTTCACGAGAACCACCCCCCAAATTAAAAAACGACAAAGCACAAGTTTTAGGAATCTTTAATTTACAAACTGCATTTCACATTTCCAGAAGAATGTTCTGGGCTCTCATCTCGAGCCCTGGTGGTGGTGCAGCGATTAAGCGCACAGCTGCTGAGAGGTCTGCACAGGAGGTGGGAGAGAGCTGTGGCAGTCTGCCCCCGTTGGACACGTGTCCGGGAGACCTCCTGTGTCCTGAGGCCACTGTGGGTGGGATCTGATGACAGCGCAGCCCTGCGTCTACAACCCTGCCGAGCAGACAGTGGGCTCGGCCCGTCCCTGGCCTCCTCCTCGGGCCGCTGACCAGGAGGCTGCGGGCAGCTCATGGGCAGGGAATCGGGTGTCCCAGTCACAGAGGTCCACACAGGCTCAGGTCCGCTGCTCAGGCAGCTAGGAAGGGGGATGGTCCTCCCCTCGGATGCTCCGATACTTGGCCATGTCTTCTGGGAACACTTTGGAAAGTTCTTGAATCAACAGACTTTTGAATTTCTATGAAAAAATTGCACACGGTCACTCTTTCAGTTTCAGAGCCATCACTCGTCACTCGAGCTGACCACTGTGCACACCGCACATACACAGGCACACATCCACCGCACAGACCACCCACCAGCACACTACAAACCAACGGGCCGCTGTGACCCCAGTCAGGTTAAAGCAGCGGTTCTCAACCTGTGGGTCTTGACCCCTTTGAGGGTTCAACGACCCTTTCACAGAGGTCACCTGATTCATAACAGTAGCAAAATGGCAGTGATGAAGTAGCAACGAAAATGATTTGATGGTTGGGGGGTCACCATAACATGAGGAACTGTATGAAAGGGTGGCAGCATGAGGAAGGTTGAGAACCACTGGCTTAAAGGCTCCTGCCAATCGCTTCTCAGCCTTTGGCTAAGATCAAGTGTAAAGGCTCCTTCCTGCCTGCTCACCCCACACCCATGAATGGGTGTGGGTCTGCTGGGCCAAGGGCAGAAAGCCCTGGGAAGGGAACCCCACGCTCCAATACAGCTGGCTCCCTGTGCACCCACCAGGCTTTACCTGACAGCTGATGACGGGCACTCAGCCACACCAGAGGCCAGTCCCAGCTCCCAAGAGCCTCGGGCACCCCCAAGCCCTGCCCCACTCGGCAGGGCAAGCCCCTTCTGCAATCCCACCTAAGAGGCAGCTGCACGCCTGCCAATCCCCAAATCGCTTTCTTCTCAGTTGAACAAAGCAGCCCAGGGGCACAGTGCGAAGGCACTCGGATGCCAGCCCCAAGGTCGGTGCTTCCCAGCCACCAGCCTGCCCAGGCCGACACTCACCCCCTGCGACCTGCAGCTCTACCAGCTGGCGGCAGGACAGAACCGAGTCCCCGGGAAGATGGACGGGCTCCAGGCGGCCCCTGGAGAGCAGTGGCGGCTTCAGGGGATGAGGTGTGCACTCATGGCTGGGCTGGGAAGTGGGCAAGAGGGACCCCACCCCAAAACAGGGAGCTCGCCTGGGGGCCGATCCCACCTGACCAGCACCCACCCACACAAGCCCACCAGAAGCAAATCGGCAGAGAACCATGTTCAAGCCACACCCCACTGCCAAGTCTCACCCTGCAAAAAGCCCAGGAGGGGCATCACCGAGTAGGCTGCCTGGAGGGCAGAGGCCAGTGCGTGCCCAAGCCTGAGTTCAATGGCGCAGGCCCAAGCCTCCGGCTACAGGAATTAGAGGCACAGAGGCCTGAAGACACGAACCACTGCCCCAGCCTACCTAGGACCTTCCCACCTCCCACCCAGAAGCTGACAGGCACCTTCTTGACACCCCACAGTCCTGACGCACGAGCCCCACTCTAACAAGGTGCAGGAACCACCGGGTCTTTGCCAAAGCTCTCCTGTCTCCTCCCGCCTCCCTTCCAAAGGAGCCCTGGTGGTGGGGCAGTGAAGCCCTTGGTGGGTGGGTGGGCTGGGTGGAGGCCTGGGAAGGGAAGGGTCAGCTGTCCAGCCCTGGGGTGGGCCGGCTGCCTTACCTTCATGGTGTCCATCTTGCCTCTCACCTGCTCGTTCTTGGCCAGCGCCCTCTCCAGGCACTCCTTGGTGTAGAGCTGGGGGTTCCGACCTTGATCAATGTACCTGGACAGAGAACAGACATGCCTCCGTCACCCCTCTCCTGGAAGAAGGGGGCTGCCTCCCAGAGGGAACCACAGCCGGGTCGAGGGAGCTGCTCTTGTATGTAACTGGGGCCCCCAGCCGTGCCACCCTGACCACTTCGTAGCTTGCAGGGCTTTGAGCCGGTTCTACCCCTTGCTGGGAAAGGGCATCTCCGCCAGACAACCCGAACCAGCCTCCTAACTGGAGCAAGATCCCCAGGGAATCCCACTCTGGCCCGATCTCAGCACAAGGGGTGGCCTGCCAAAGACCACCCCATCTGTCAGCAGACACCCAGTCACTTTCACGGTCCTGACAAGGTCAATGAGGTTTCCAGGGCAGTGGCTCCCGTGCTGGCTAAGGCGGCTTGGGGTGGAAAGATCCTCAGCTGGGGGCGGTACAGAATGAACCCAGCGGTCAGCTTCTCATCCGCATGCACTCGTGTAACAACATGCTTCCACACCCTCTCAACGGAGAGGGGTGGCCAGGGGCTGGCCTGGGAGACAAGGGCACCGGACCGGGCCCGGCCCCACAGCTTTGAGCTTCCCGTGCTGGGCTTCAGGGGCCGTACAAACAAGGGCAGGGCCACAAGCAGACACCCCCAGCCCCTGGCTTCCATGAGATGATTTGACTGTACTTCCACTGCTTTCAAATTAAAGGAGGGTGGGAGTATAAATACAATTTCACTGCACACATGGGCGGCTTCGACACAGCGGTGGGACTCTCGGTTCTGCACAAAACAGTGACTGCTTGGAGTTGTCGGTCCTTATCTCAGTCTTCTTCGTGATAAGACATCAGCACGCAGCCGGCGGAGGCCCATCTGCATCATCTCCCGGCCTCTTCATTTCATACTACACACCTCGGTGTCCGCCATGCGCCTGCCTGGGATGCCGCACTCACGGCGGGCTTCCTGGGGGTGCTCCCCAGCACTGAATGCGGCCAGCGTTCCCAGTTTCTCCTAGCTTGCCCTTAAGCCATTTCCTCTTCTCAGGGCAAATGCTGGTCTTCTCCCAGGACCAGCACCCCCAGAGACTTCCGGAAACAGCAGACGACTTTTCATGTGGTTTATAGATGGGCTCTGTCTGGAGCCGGGTAGTTTTATGTCAAGGAGGCTGGGACAACCCACAGGAGCCGTTCGCCCAGCCCCACAGGGTCCCCACGCATCAGCACTGGCTCCACAGCAGTGAGTTTGGTGTTGCCAAGACACTCCTGGCTGGGGGGTGGGGTCACACTTGTCAGTCACATGGTAGTTTGTGACACCTCCTTGGGGGTGTGGTCTTTAAGGGACTCTGGGCACTGCGTGTCCCTGCCACTTCACCTTCCTCCTCCCTGAGGCTTCACTGAGACTGTGTCTGCCTCCAGGCCCAGCCCCATGTGGGCCACCAAACCTGACCGCTGCCATGCTGCCATGGGCCTCGGCTCCACAGGCCGGTCATCTCCCTGCATCACCTTCCTGTGTCAGCCTCCCACCGCTAGGGATTCCAGTTGGACCGGGCTGGGATGTCTTCTTAATATGACTTCTCGATGGTTCGAGTTCTTACACGGTGGTTTGTTTCTCCAGACAAGCCTGCCTGAGGTGACCTCAGGCTCACCATTCCCACGAAAGGGAAAGCGGTGTCTGGTGGCTGCTCGCCTGCCTCGTTGGCCATGCGAGCTCTCATCTTCACGAGCCCTGTTGAAAGCCCACGAACAGGCAGGCTTCCCGAGGGCACACTGAGCCAGCTACCCCACACCTGTGCGTGTGCCGATCTCATAGGCAGGGGAGAAGTGCCTGTGTGTTTCTCTGAGACTGTAGCTCTTTATGGGAGCCCCGGAGGCATTAACGCATTACCAGGTGGGCTGCTAATCACAAAGTCAGCAGTTTGAGGCTACTAACTGCTCCAAGGGTGACAGACGAGGCTTTCTGCTCCGTAAAGGGTTACAGCCTCAATAACTCACCAGGGAAGTTCTGCTCTGCCCTCTAGGGTCGCTGAGTCAGAATCAACTTGATGGCCGCACGTTTGAGAACTCTTGACAGGAACAGAGCCTCGCCTTCCTGACGCAGAACTGTTGACCTTGGGGTGAGCAGCCAGATTCATAACCCACCCTTGCCAACAGGGCTCTATTTGTTCAATAGCAGGATGAAACTGTCCTAGTGGGGGCGGGGAATGGAGATAACATTCGGGAATATGTTCATGACTGCACAATACACTGAATGCAACCAATGCGGCTGAATTTGACACTTTAGAAGGTTAAAATGTAGGGAAGGAAGGGGAAGGAGCGGGTGCACAAAGGGCGGGGAGGAGAGGGAGAGGGAAGGCAAGGGCTAGCCGAGGATACTTACTCAAACACTTCTAGCGGCACCATAATGTCATGAAGCTGCTGTCTGCACTTATCGATGTCCTGTAAGCCAGTGACGATAAAATTCCTGGGGAGAGGCAGAACAAAGGCACTGAATTCAGAGCTCTCCGACCTCGACCCGCCCAGATTCTCCGCAAGCAAACCTCCCATCTGCACGGGGTTCACTCAACTTACACCCCCTCCCCCGGAGTTACCCAGAAGAATCCCTGGCACGCCCCCCAAGAGGTGTCTGCTCTTCTTGTAAACCAGGACTTGCCAACACGGAGGGGCCCAAGTCATTTGGGAATCTGATGAGCTACTTCAAGGGACACAGGTTCACAGCTTGCACTGCAGCGTAAGCACCCGCAATGAGTCCACTCCTCAAGACCACTCCTCCCAGGGCGGCCTGGCTGCCCAAGCGCCCGCTATCCCCAGAGCCGAGGGGCCTCCAGCCTGGTAATTACTGGTAATTAGCGCCCGCCCGCCGCCCGCCCAGCTCCCACAGACGGAGGCAGCCGGAGGCGGCCTCGGGCCGCGCGGGGCAGGGGTCGGCGGAGGGTCCCGCCCGCCCTTACAGTTTCTGGTTGAGCCCGGCCTGGCTGCTGGGCTGGAAGTCGCTGACGATGATGCCGAGCTGCCGGATGTTCTCCACGAACTTCTCCAGGTGCTCCTCCAGGTGATCGAACTTCTCCGCCATGGCTGCACGCCGCCGGCCAGCTCCAGCCGCCCAGAGCCAGCACGGCAGCCCCACGGCCCGCTGAGCGCTTCCTACTTCCGCCCGCCTCCCCCGTCCCCGCCACTTCCGCTTCCTCCCATGGCGGGAGGAAGGGGCGGGACTTGGATGCGAGGACCAATGGGCTATCGAGGGCGGGCTTTAGACGGTGAGGGACCGGGGCGGGCGCAAAACCTGGATGCGAAGACTAGCCGCACACCGGGGGCGGGACCTGAGCTTCGGGGCGGGGCTGCAGTGAAGGCGGGGCTGGAGTCCGGGATTAGCAGCATTCTGGGGGCGGGGCCTGGTTGCAGGGACCCACGGGCTACCCAGGCGGAACCTGGGCGGGGGCGGGACCTGGATGCTAGGACTATCGATTTGGAGGCGGGGCTTTGTACTCCTGGGTGGGGCCTAATGTGAGGGCGGGACCTGGATTCTAGGAATAGCGGTCCGCAGACGGTGTAGTGGTTGTGCATTGGGCTGCTAACTACAAGATCAGCAGTTCGAAACCAGCACCGGGAGAAAAATGAGGCTGTCAGCCCCCACAGGGTAATAGTCTTGGAAGCCCACAGGGGCAGTTCTATTCTGTCGTATCCAAAAAACTAACTCATAGATGGAGAGTCAGAATTGACTCAGTGAATGATGGGTCGGGGCCTGGGCGCCAGGGCAGGTTCTAGAGCAAGGGCGGGGTATGGATTCTAGGAAGAGCGCCAAGTGGAGCGCGGGAATGGTTGTCCGAACCCGCGGCTGTTTAGAGTCTGGCCGGAGGGGCGTGGAATGGGGCCTGGTGTGGGTGGGGTTTTTTACAAGATGCCCAGCCCGTGCACGGAAAAATGAATGCTCTGCGAATGAAAATCTGTGTGACATAACGCACTGTAGACGATGCAGAAAATGCAGAAAGCATGCAATGAAAAGAAGAGGAACCTCACTGAGACCCCTGGACTCAAGCCACCGGTTCCTTCACCCTCATCGCGCCCCAGAACCTCCTTGTGCAGGGCCCAACCCTCTGCAGCTACCCTCCTAGCTGCTCACTCTGGGGTCAGGCCGGCTGCACATGAACTAGATCGCATTAGAGCAGCATCAAAAACAAGGTGGTTGAAAATAAACAGATAGGGAAAACAAGATGTATCAGGCAATTTTAAAAAAGTTGTCTAAAGCAACATGAATATGAATACTGGATAAAATGAAAATAAAAAGAGGTTTTTTAAAGATTATGAATATAAAAGGGATCCTAAATCAAAAAATATGCTAACATTAACCTAAATGTAACAACATAGTCTTTATTTGTCTCATGAAAATGGGCAAATTGCAAAGATTAATTAGCAATTCAAAATTATAGCAGGGAATTTTCAATACCTCTATCATAAAATAATAACTTGAGTGACCCCCAAAAAACTGTTAAGGATATGAAAGACTACATGAATATGTGTGTATAATGCACACACACACACACACACATATATCCCCACCACTTATCTGTCTGTTTCTCATACTGTGGTGGCTTATGTGTTGCTGTGATGCTGAAAGCAATGTCGCGGTATTTGAAATGCCAGTAGGGTCACCCAGAATGAGCAGATTTCAACAGAAGTTTATGATTAAGAAGAGACTACAAAGAAGAAATCGACTGTCAACTTCAAATGAATTGGCCACTGAAACCCCTATGAACAGCATCAAAACCATTCCGGTTACTGAAAACCTAATTAATCGAAGCAGAACGTTGCCAGAGACAGTGCCCGGAAACGAGGCCCTCCAGTGGGAAGGCACTCAAAGTGGCTATCAGAAAAGACTCTGAAACTTGTTCTTGATCATAACTCAAATGCAAGATATGATGAAGCAATGAACTGGATAGAAAGTTTCAAAGGGCAGCTCAAGAATACAAAGTAACATATTATAATGAAGTTTGCAAAGACCTATAGTGTTTAGAGCTAGAAAACCAGAAAAGAAGAATGTGCTCAGCATGTCTTAAGCTGAAAGAACTCAAGAAAAAGAATTCAAGCCATGAGTTGCAATCTTGAAAGAGGCTGTGGGCAAAATATTGAATGATGCAGAAACCATTAAAAAAAGATGGAAAGAATATAGAGTCACTGTACCAAACAGAACTAGTCCACATTCAGCCATGTCAAGAGGTAGCAGATAAGTGAGAATCAATGTTGCTGAAGGAAGAAGCTCAAGCTGTACTGAAAGCATTCATCACAACAAGGCTTCAGGAACTGGTGGAATCCCATTTGAGATGTTTCAACAAGCCAGTGGAGCACTGAAGGCACTCACTGATGTGTGCCAAGAATTTGGAAGGCAGCTACCTGTCTTTTTAATGATCTTTTGCTTTTCTCCTGGATGATGGTGTTGACTGTCCTCCCTCGGCTCATCAGGCCTTCTGTCCGTGGTGTTCAATGCAGCAAATCTGTTCTTTAAATCTCTGTGGGATTCTTAAGGTTGTAGACTCTTTTAATGTTCTTCAGCTTAAATCTGAAGTTACATACGAGCAATTGGTGGTCTGTTCCACAGTCAGCCCCTGGCCTGGCTTTAACTACTGATGTTGAGCTTCTCACTCATCTCTTTCCACAATTTGACTTGTACATATTCTGGAGAAGTCCATGTGTGTCACCTTTTGTGGTTAAAGGAAAGGATTTGCGATGAAACTTGGTGGTCTTGCAAAACGCCGCCGTGAGATCTCCAGCTTTATTTCTAGCACCAAGTCCAAACTTTCTAACCACCGTTCCTTCCTGTTTGTGTTCCATGGCCAAGGGTTATCGATGCATCTTGAGCGCATGTTTGATCAAGTTCAGACCGAATTCATAAGTAGAATTCTTCAATTTCTGCATCGCTAGCTTTGGTTGTGAGTGCAAACATTTGAATAAGAGTCGTATTGATTGGGTATCTTTGAAAGAGGATAGATTGTATTGTACTTCACAGATAGTCCCATACTTCAAGATAGATCTTAAAATGTGGTTGTTAGCAAGGCATGCAACCCCAACCCTCTTGAGTGTGTCATAGTAAACCATGAGAATCAGGCCTCTTCCTCTCTCTCCCTACAGGAGACAACACTGTTCTCTCCACTTCCCCTTCCTGTTGAGGAGACACATGGAACCACGCTGAAACCTCCAAGAGCCCTGGAGATGCTTCCACCCCACTGGATCCACAAGACTTTGCACCCACTGGGCTGTGATCTGCCCGGATTTTGCATCATTGCACGTGCTGTGTGAGGTTGTAGAGCAGTGATGTCAAACTGGCGGTCTGTGGCCCACATACGGCCCCCTGAGGTAATTTGTTGTGGCCCACGATGCTCTGAAATAAAACATAATGAGGGAATTGTGTGTGTGGTATTGCCTCAATCTCCCCTACATGGTATTTTCTTCATAACAATTTTTTTCTATTTTCATATGATGCAATGGAGAATACCATGGCTTGGGTCAGGAGCACCTCAGTTTTCAAAGTAACATCCTTGCTCTTCAATGCTCTAAAGAGGTCTCATGCAGCAGATGTACCTAATGCAATGCATCATTTGATCTCTTGCCTGCTGCTTCCATGAACATGGATTGTGGATCCAAGCAAGAAAAAGTCCTTGACAACTTCAACCTTTCCTCCATTCATCATGATGTTACTTTCCGGTCCAGCCATGAGGATTTTGGTCTTGTTTACATTGGGTTGTAATCCATGCTGAAGAGTGCAATCCTTGATCTTCATCAGCAATGCTTCAAGTCCTCCTCACTGTCAGCAAGCAAGGTTGGGTCATCTGCATACCACAGGTTGTTAATAAGCCTCCAATCCTGATGCCACACTCTTCTTCATAAAATCCAGCTTCTCTGGTGATTTGCCTAGCATACAGTTATATAAAGATGGTTCTAGGATGTGACCTTGAGACACACTCTTTCTGATTTTAAACCATGCAGTATTCCCTTATTCTGTTCGTGCAACTACTTCTTGATCTATGTACTAGTTCCTAAAAAGTACAATGGAATGTTCTGGGATTCCCATTGTTGATGATGGTCCACACAGTTGAATGCCTACTGCAGAGTCGGTGAAATCCATATAGCCGATGTGTTTCGTTGACTATATGAAATCTGAGATAGGCAGATCTATGGAGATAGTAACTAGCTTGATGCCTTATTAGGAGCATGGGAGGACAGGCTAGAGAGAAATGGAGAGCTAACGAAACTTTTTAATATAACTGAACTATTAAAGCATGATACGTGAATTATATGTTCATAAATCTATGTTAAAGCAAAGGAAAATAGATCAAACACACTGCGCTGTGTAAATCTGCACAAGCCCGCTTGAAAATGTTGAAAAGCAAGGATGCTTATTTCAAAATGGAGGCGCACATGACCCAAGCCATGGTATTTTCGGTTGCTTCATAGACACGTGCAAGCGGAACATGGATTGAATAAGGAAGACTGAAGGAAACCCGAAGCAGTTGAACGGTGGTGTTGGCAAAGAATATCGAAAGTCCCAAGCTCCTCTGGTTTAAAAAGGCGAGCCAATACAGGCCGACCGTGGCAAGTCTGACAATGGAGAGAGAGGAGGGGAGGGAGCGGAGACCCCACCTTCGTCATTCAGGAGGGACC
The DNA here is from genome assembly GCF_000313985.2 of Echinops telfairi. NCBI lineage: Eukaryota > Metazoa > Chordata > Mammalia > Afrosoricida > Tenrecidae > Echinops > Echinops telfairi. Next base: position 148,420,436 of record NW_022111373.1, read on the forward strand.
ATGAAGTCCTTGCAGCCCAAGTGTGAGCTTGCAGCCATGAGCAACCTTCTAGGCACCTCCAAAACACAAGCAACCCAACAAATCGAGATCGAAAATGGACTGGCCCCGTAAACAAAAATCTGTTTCCAGACGGAGAAAGAGCCCCCTCCCCGAGTTTGCGGCTCTGTGCTCCAACATGAAGGCACACCAGCCGCTGCTGCGTTCGTGCGGATCCACGCAATGACCCCGAGGGCCAGCGTAGGGCTGGCTCTGCAGGACTCTCACCGGCTGTCTCTCCAGAGGTCGATCAGCGGCCTTTCTTCCCAGAGTGGACTCCAACATCCATCCTTTTGGCTAACAGAGGGTGAAGGAATGACTGGCACCTCAGGACTCCCTACATGTGGTACCACGCCCTATATGGTAGGCGTACGTGTGTTCTGAATAACCGTGGGCTCTGAGTTCCGTGTCCACAAACATTTTGCTTTCTGTCCTCCCCCTGACATCCATTAGGAGTGAGAGCTGCAGGGAGGGCTGACCGTCTGTCCTGGAAAACTACCCAGTTATCTCTGGGGACCCTGGAGTGTGCAGAGGTGCAAGAGAACTTCCCTGACACCCCCCACCACCACCCCACCCCAGCCCTCCACAATCACTCCTCCATTGACTCTGTTCTTGGCTGAAACCAAAACCAATTCAGACCCACCAAGGCGAACCTCGGCATGATCTC
>NW_022111373.1:148421830-148424688 GCF_000313985.2 Echinops telfairi
TATTAGGCCAAGTTGTCTAGAGGAAACAAATCCCGGGACACTCATCTATGGATAAGAAGGAGCTTGATATCAGGAAGTCATGACAGGTCAAGAAGGTATCCCAGCTCAGTCCCACTCAAGTCCCTAAGTCTGACGCTAGTCCCTCTTCATGTAGCCTCACGCCAGTGACACGAAACGGTGAACCAGGAAGCAGAAAGACCACAGGCTGGTGGGCGCAGAGTCATGTGGATCCCAGGAAAGATGGCAGGTGCTGGCAGCTCTCGGCATCTGTGGGCCACCTCTAATGGCAGGCAGAATTCCAGCAGGCAGGAAGGCAGAGGGGCAGAGAGGGGCAGGCCCAGAGTCCCTGGGTCTCATACAAAAGGCTACCCCCACAAGGAGGGATCATCAAGCTACCACTTGACTGATGGGTTTGACTCCACCCCTAGCCTTGTGTGTCTAGTTGACATTAAAGTCAGCCCGCTACCACAAAGGTGGTGACGGTGAGGATGGCATGATCGTGAAGATGACGGCATCTGTCTAGCATGTTCCTAAGCGCTTCTTCTGTGCTTCTCGTTGGGTTTTCATACCCCTAAGAAGAAGCTGCTAAAGTGTCTCATCACCCTTGGTCAAATGTAAACCAAAAAAGGTTGCCCTGAGTGGAGAACTGGAGAGGCAGGTGATTCCACCTGGTTTCTCAACCCTAGTCTCTCCCAGCACCACACCAACGCATGACTGTTCAAATGCATACCACGCTCATTCATGCTACTGGGTTCACATGGCAATGGAGTGTGTGGTTTGTGCGTGGAAAGGTACAGATTGGACTGTGCCTTTACACCCAGAGGAACTGAGAAACAGCATTGTTTCCCCCTCTATCCTGGCCTCTCTTCTTTGATTTTGTTTTCTCTTACTTTCTAATCAAACATGTGTGGCTTTACCAGGAATCATGGATCGTGTACAGGATTTAGAAAGCAACAAGATGGTAGGAGGGACTCGTCCCTGGAGAAGGACAACATGCTTGACAGAAGGTCCGGAGAAGGAGGAGGCCCCTCAGTGAGCGAGATGATCATGGAGCTGTACGATGGACGCCCACAGAGCCCTGCTTATGGGGCAGCAAGAGGATCGGACAGTGGCGTTTTCTGTTGTACAGGGGCCTCTGTAAGCGGAGGTCTCTAGAACCGGGTCACTCCGAGCCTCAGTTGGCTCGATGACATAAAACTACAACATACACCCAGCCTCCAGGCTGCCACAGGAACCAGCCCATAATGGAAGTCTGCCGTGGGCTTCCACTGTCAAACTGTGTCACAGATTCAAGACAGAACAAGGTAGCGTTCCAGGAATGGAGAGACTTCCAACTCCAGAAAACCATGCAGACTTGCCCGCAAGCACAGAGATAGAAACCCTGTGTGCATGTATCTGGTAGACCACGGAAGCCGCTCTCTGCCAGCTCCGTGTGAGCCCTGCCAGCTCAGAAGCCAGTGGTCAAGTCAGCTCTGACACGTGGTGACCCTCTGGGCTCCAGGGAGAGCTATGCCCCGTAGGGGCTGGCAGTGGCTGACTCTTAGGAAGATCACCGGGTCTTGCTGAATGAACCCAAACCCCCAACCTTTCTCTCAGCACCTGAGCAGGTCTCCCCTCTGCACCACCCAGGGGCTCCTGGACACCCCATGCTCCAGGTGAAAGCTGATGATCTTGAGCTATGTTTGCCTGGACACACACACACACACACACACAACACCGAGGACAGACGGGTTGTGTTCAGGTGCATTCTCCCCATTGCGATGACTCAGCAAACCGAGCCTTACCTTGCAGAAACGCCTGGTGCACGTGGACTGGAGCACCTGCTCGGGAGAGACAGATCCCCGGGCAGCGCTCCAGCAAAGCACATCTGAAGCACTGAGAGGAAGCAGCCCGGCTAGGAAAACTACCGAGACTCTTCCGTGTGGAAGGCCAGCGCTGAGAGGGGGCAGGGGTGGCACAGGCCTGGTGAGGGATGCAGATGCCACGCAGGCCACAGCGGCAGCCCCCAGGCCTGTGGCTGGAGAGTGCTTTTCATTGTGTGTGTTCTGAGAAGCAGATTCCCAAGATGGGGACCCCGTGCGGTATGTGTTCCGGGGGCGGTGTTGTCTGTGAGAGGGAATGGGCGGGAATGGGAACTTAGACCACGATGAAGGTCTGACCCCAGGGGGAGGGCAAAAGAAGACAGAGAGTGAAGATGGGGGGGTGGGGGGAGGAAGAGAGGATAGAAAGAAGGAGATTCCGAGGGGAGTTTGCTAAGACCATGAGAGGGTTTCTCACCCCCAACAGCAGAGTGCTGGGTGTCTCGGGAATGAGCATGACTTGGCGCCACCCAAGGGAGGCCCAGCCTCAGGACAGAGACAGAAAGAGGGAAGGTGGGTTGTAGATATGGGCATGGATACGGCCATCAAGATGATTCGTAGCAGCCTTATAGGACAGAGCAGAACTGCTCCATAGAGTTTCTGAGAGATAAACCTTCACAGGAACAGCCTTGCTTTCACACGCACACGCACACACACATGCACACACACACACGCACACACATGCACCTGGCAGGGCAGCTGGTAAGTTTGAACCTCCTACACTGAGAGCACACATTTCTACTTGCTAAATCAACTCGTGGTATTTTTGTTATAGCTGCATTAGTCCAGGTAGACTAGAGAAACAAATTCACAGACACACATATGTGTATAAGACAAAGATTTATATCAAAGAACAATTGTATATTGAGAAAGCATCCCAGCCCAGTCCAGGTCAAGTCCATAAACCCAATATTAGTCCATATGTCTGATACCAATCTACAAAGTCCTCTTCAGGGGCCAGCCCCATTACCAACTAAGTGGACAACACCATCCTCCCCC